>NC_062542.1:2956868-3026868 GCF_022655615.1 Tachysurus fulvidraco
CTCTTGGTCAGTACAAGCAAATAGAGAAATTGGAGAAAAAAGTGCCTTCGGGTATACAAGTAAAAAGAAGGTGGTTTAGTAGGAATGTTAAGTGTAAGCAGTATAAATAAAAGAAGACAATAAATCAAGCGTAACGCAGCTTGCGTCTCTACTTCCTGGATTTTGATTCGATGAATGTGGCTGCGTATGTCCTATGATGTTTCTCATAACTGCTAATGCACAAATTGTACTCGAGCTCAAGACGTATCGCTTGATCTGATGTGCAGAGGCGGCCTCAAGATCAAAAGATTTGAGCAGGAGCATCAAGAAGCAAGCATGACAACCGTTCCGGTCAATAACGCGCACACGGGGAAAAAGATTAACTTTCATCTAATAGCCGCGACGCAAGAGACCGTATCGATCCGAGATCAGACGCAGTCATCGGTCATCTCTGTTTGAAAAGCAGAAATTGATCTGTCAGATTTTACTCGACTACACGTTCACTCCCTTTTTATGTAAATGTTTTTTAATGCAAAAAAATCTTCAAGTTAATCCTTTAGAGGAGCTAAAATATCTTCTGTGACTCTTATGCAAAATAATAACAATTTTTATTTGTATATAGTCACGTTAAACGCCGTGGCTTGTCGGTGAGTCGAGTCAGTTCCTCTCCTCCAAAAACGTTAACCGAACTTAAAAAATAGAAAATATTCCATAAGAGAATTTGTCTGATTTAAGTTTTTATTGTAATACGTACAGGATTTTGCTTCACATGGTGTCATTTACTGTGTTTTAGGCCTGCAGCGAGTTCACGACTCACGTCATGAACCTGCTGCGTGAACAGTCGCGTACGCGACCCGTGTCCCCGCGCGAGATCGAGCGCATGGTGGCCATCATCCACCGCAAGTTCAGCTCCATCCAGACACAGCTCAAACAGAGCACGTGCGAGGCCGTGATGATCCTCCGCTCCCGCTTCCTCGACGCCAGGTGCGTATGCGTGCGTACGCTCGCGCGCGCGTGTGTGTGTGTGTGTGTGTTTGCAGTGTCCATGTTTGCACTTAAAAATATTTGCGCTCTCATTTGGACTTGATGATAAGCCGATGAATCGAGCCCGGTATATTCCTGGAGAATATTTACATAATTAGCCACGTGACGGTTGAACCCGCGACGTGTCTTTGTCAGGCGCAAGAGGCGCAACTTCAGCAAGCAGGCCACGGAGGTGCTGAACGAGTACTTCTACTCCCACCTGTCTAACCCTTATCCCAGTGAGGAGGCCAAAGAGGAGCTCGCCAAACAGTGCAGCATCACCATCTCTCAGGTAACACGATGCAACAACCAGCTCACAACATCTCTGAAAAACGATATTCTAAATAGCACGAGCGAAAGGAGAAGCCAAACCTGTAACTATGGTAACCGTCCCAATGAAACAGAGCTGTGCGACAAGGCTAAGGCTTCTCTTGGTGACGGGACAACAAACCAAGAGCAATAATACAACAAAAGCGTTTACGAGGCTGTTAATGTCGTTAAGTGTGTGCGCGTTTTAACGGATTTGGTTTCAGCCCTGAATAACGTGTTTAAACCGGAACAGGACCCGATCTATCCGTTCTCATCGTTCTTCTTTTTCCTTCTCCTCAAACAGAAGTGGATCATTTCCACTTTGTGTCGAATCGTTATTCCTCTGTTGTGGTTGTTTTTTTTTGATCCACAGACATAACACCAGAGCGACGTCTCGTTCCGTCTCTCGTGTCAGCAGGTTGATTGATTGTTTATTTTTTTCTGCTGGGGTTCGGTTTCACGTTGGCTTCGTGTTGTAACAGGTGTCCAACTGGTTTGGCAACAAGAGGATCCGCTACAAGAAAAACATCAGCAAGTTCCAGGAAGAGGCCAACCTTTACGCCATGAAGACGGCCATGGGGGCGACGCAGAGAGAGGGATCGCCCCAAACCCCCAACTCCACCGGTACGCTTAGAGCACAAAGCTCAAACGCTGGGGATTTATCTCATATATCATTTACACATAAACATTTATGTGTTGAGCAAAAGATCAAGCCAAGACGTGTTTGCTTCTTTAGCATTGCACTAGAGCTACGAACCTCATGTAGATAACAAGGACACAGATGATCATAGATTAAAAGAACAAATCATCCTTTACACATCATTGAATTCCGGACTCTGATTGGTCGGGAGATGTCGCTCGGTCGCTCTTCCATTTTCAGGGAGCGACTGTTTATAAGCACTTTATTTACAGTTCTTGTTTATTTTTAATCTAGAATGTAAAAGCAGTAAAACACTTAAGGGTGAATAACAGCTGTCATCAGGCTCAGCGGTTACGGTTAAGGCCCACGTTCACATCTTTCTCTGACACGAGGCCACGTCACTGAACCTCTTGTGCAACACTAAAGAAGCAAACCTCAAAGATTTATTAAGACATTAATAATTATAACTAAGGCACTACACTTAATCAGATCTTTTAATGTTACTTGGCCCATGCGAGCTGTAACTCAATATGAAGTAAGTCATCACTGAGCTCAGAATAAGGGTCGAATGTAATTATGATGTTATAAATAAAGAGGAATTCAATTGCAGTGATTGTCATGTATATATAAGGTAATGCTGGTGAGGGGGAGGGGGGTTAATACAAGGGAAAATGAGCATGTATTTTTCACAGATAACCTTTTGTCCCACACACACACACACACACACACACGCACGTTTCTCTCAGGCTCAGGGTCCTTCTCGCTCTCAGGGTCAGCTGATCTCTTCCTTGGAGTTCCTCCAGTGAATGGAGAGCAGCCTGGCTACCACATGGGGGCTCAGGTTAGACCCTTTCACCGTCTTTCTCCTGTTTAAATGCCCCACGCTGCATGCTGCCGCCCCCCGGGGGGGCACGGACACATGCACGTTCAGTCATTGTGTTCATTTGTTTTGTGTGTATACAGTATAAGATTTGTTGTGGGTTTGTGTGTGGGACTCACCTAAACTACCTTATCCTCTCTCTCTCTGGTAGGACTCGCGCTATTCAGACAGACTCTATAGTCCCAGAGAGAGCCGGGTGAGGAGATCATTACACATGCATGCTTATATGCCGACAAGCCTAAAAACTCGCAGTGATGCTCAAAAGAATACAGAGGCACAGCACAGCGCCGTCCTGAGCGACAGTGGGAAAGATGGCATTATACACAAGGGTTCAGAATAAGAGCTTTACATCTCTATATTCAACTAAAACGGTCCTGGTGAAGTCACGGTACTGGTCTCATTTCAGCTCAGGTTCTTTTTAGAATAAGAATCTTAGTCGTTCATATCACAGCGAAGGTAGGATTTTTGTATTGAATATCGAATGCGTGCAACATGACACTCATTCATTCATTTTCTACCGCTTATCCGAACTACCTCGGGTCACGCGGAGCCTGTGCCTATCTCAGGCGTCATCGGGCATTAAGGCAGGATACACTCTGGACGGAGTGCCAACCCATCGCAGGGCACACACACACTCTCATTCACTCACTTTCCAGAGATGCCAGTCAACCTACCATGCATGTCTTTGGACCGGGGGAGGAAACCGGAGTACCCGGAGGAAACCCCCGAGGCACGGGGAGAACATGCAAACTCCACACACACAAGGCGGAGGTGGGAATCAAACCCCCAACCCTGGAGGTATGAGGCGAACGTGCTAACCACTAAGCCACCTGTGGTGCCCCCCTGCAACATGACACATTAATAAATATTAAAGGTAATAAAAAAAGGGGGTAAATAAATTCGAACCAGTTCTCAATCCTTACTATATAGTGTTACTCACTGAGTTCATTATTGATAAAAATATACCCTCAGTCAGCTGCCCCAACAGGTTCCGCCATAATACTTGTCTGGTGTATGTGTGGGATGGAGCTATCAAAACAGGGGTGGGACCTGTTTTGGTGATTTCAAATGTTAACATTGGCTTTCAAACAACGGAGACCCCACCTTTAAAATAAAAAGATGTTTTTACCAAATCCTCCGAATCAAACTAGTCTCCGACTCGTGAGCCACGATTTTCACCCGCCATCTTTCCCACTTTCCTTCAGAACATTGTTTGTTCATGCTCACAGTCTCATCTGCTCTGTAAAGGTTTGCATGGTGGTGTCTTTTCATTAAGGAGAGAAAAAAAGGCATGTGCCGATTCCAAATAACCCACATCATATTTCCTCCTTATTTATTTTAAGGACATTTATTCTGTTAAGAATATTACAGCGATGAGACCGATCCGACTTTATCAGCTCGTGCTCCTGGTGGCTGTAGCTGTGTTTTTTTTTGTGCCATTGTGGTTTCGAGGCAAGAAGCTACAGGAGTTTTTTTTTTTTGATATGACAGATAGGCCGCACGAGTAGGTTTACGTTTATTCATATGCAAATAAAGCTTTGTGTCTTTTTAATAAATATTCATGTTTAATATCTAGTCTAATGCTAGAACAGAGGCTTTTTTTTTTTTTTTTTTTAAAGTGTATGCATTAAACTGAATCCAGACCTGGTCAATGCTCAGACAATGCTTAGTAACCTCATCTTTAACCGACACGTACAAGCTTTATATAAGAGGACGCTCGGAGTGGGCGGAGCTTGCGGCTTCTTCAAAGCCGTGAAGGCGTTTCTGTTGACTCGACACTTTTCGCTCCTATGGTGAATATATATAGAGACTATAATGTACTATACATGCAATTTGGCCAAAAATCTTAAAATAATAAATAAATAAACAAATAAACAAACAAATAAATAAAAGATTGAAAATCTTGAATCTCCTTGTAGGGTCTTGCCTTAAGGCCTCAATCTTACAAAAACACATTGCAGTGTTTTCCTGTTTGGTGCTGAATTGTGTGCTGTTTCTAACGAATGGAAATTGTGCAGTTTGCAAGAATACTTTGTTCTCGTTCTGGACATTTGATGACAATAATAAGTGAATTACAGGAAAGCACCGTTTATCCTTTTGTATCTGTGTTTCTCGTAATGGTAATTTAAGTTGCAGTATAAATTGTGTTCTGCATATTCATGTGAAGTTATTGTGTGTGTGTGTGTGTGTGTGTGTGTGTGTGTGTGTGTAGACTAACGGGACCTGGCAGGACCAGAACACGCCTCCCTCCCCACCTGGAAGCGAGGTCTCCGACAATTCGGACTGATGTCCGACGCCTTTCCCCGCCGCATCCGAGAGACGAGGATGGAGGAGAAAATGTTAAGAACGATGGTCACTCTTCTGCCATAGTGCAGTGTTTTTAGTTCCGTTCTTTTTTTTTCTTTGTAAAAAAGAAGTCAATATCTGGAAAGCGTGTGCACGAGAGAGACGGAGGAACTGGCTTTTTATCTAGGCTCATGTACTCGGCCATTCGGTTTTTCATTTTCAGTTTATAGTTTTGATTTTTCACCATCACTACTTCCACGACTTGTTACTGCAATATCTGGGCTCCTGACTGGGAAGAAGTAGGGGAAACTTTATTAGCTGCATTAAGTCTGCTCTTCTTTATAACTATAATACTATTGTTACTGTTATCACTGCTATTCTAAACCTATATTGTTTTTTGTTTTGTTTTTTTTGAAGCTCTGATAGAGATGAATTGGCGTGGCTTAAAGGGGCAATAGAGAATAATCCAAAGATCGTTTTGTCTTCTGTTTTCTTTTTTTTTTGTGTGTGTGTGTTTTTGTGTGTGTTTCTCTTTTTTACTGTGTGTACCTGTTTTCCGAATGGAGTGCGTTTGCCGTCTTTATTCACGGTCTGAATGCGTATATCAACAGTGCTGTCTTTCTCTGTACAGTGAAACACCTGTATTCTCTACCTCTTTTACAATAAAGACTGTCTGTGTACACATTCAGCCACACCACCGCACAGCCTCTCATTTCACTGTGCATTTACACAGGGCAGGTGCCAGGGTTTAAACTAGATTGACAAAAGTATCATGTCATTACTCTTGAATAGATTTCTGTATAAACAATATACACGACCATATGTAGATATACGCAAACAAACTAGCAGCAAAACGTTTATCCGTATAAGAAATGGAAAAAGAAAAAAAAACATTCTACACGGGTTCTATAAATTCAATTCATTTGTTTAGCGCTTTTATCAAGCCACATTATCTCAAAGCAGATTTACAGAAGTATAGAAACAGAATAAAAGTTTCAGTGTCTGCAAGTTTGTCCTCTGCGGGACGAAGCCTTTGGACGTCCACTGAGCCGAGGCCGACTCTAAGAATCCTGAGACATCTCCAGTTAGACTCTGTGATACTAAGGAGATCCGAAGTCCATGATCCTTACACCAATACAACATTTATCTGACTGTATATTACAATCACACCCCCAGTGTCACCCATATGAGGATGAGGTCTCCCTTGAGTCCGGTTCCTCTCAAGGTTTCTTCCTTTACCGATTTGAGGCAGTTTTTCCTTGCCACTGCTGCCTGAGTCACCTCAGACTTGCTCATAGGGGGATAAATACATACACATTGTGAACTATATATATCTAATAATAACCTAGAATTTTTATTCTGTAAATTCTTATTTCTTTTATTATTCGTTATTTCCTTTATCATTAATTTTGTTTACCTTCTGCTCTATGTTTATGTTCTGTAAAGCTGCTTTGAGACAATGTCTATTGTAAAAAGCGCTATACAAATAAACTTGAATTGAATTGAAGTTTACATCTCTTAATATCTATCCTTAACGAGTGAGACGGAGGTGACGGCGGAGAGGAAAAACTCCCTGAGATGATATAGTGTGGGATGTGGTAGCTTAGTGGTTAAGGTGTTGGACTACTGATCGGAAGGTCATGGGTTCGTACCCCAGGACCAAGCTGCCACTGCTGGGTCCCTGAGCAAGGCCCTTAACCCTCAATTGCTCAGTTGTAAGTCACTCTGGATACGGGTGTCTGCTAAATGCCGTAAATTTGATGTAAAATATAATATGAGGAAGAAACCTTAAGAAGAATCAGATTCAGGAGTGATCCTTAAGTGTTGAGTGACACTGGAAAGGAAATAATGTGAATGTATATATAATGTCTTTTCTATAACAGTTTGCAGTCGAGTAGAATTGTAGTGAACTAACAGGTCAGAACAGATTCCATGTTCAGCGCAGACCTGACACTAATTCCTTCCCGCCAAAGTCTTCAAACGATCGCTGATGAAGACCCGACCGTAAGCGTCTCCAACAACTATTACCTTTTCGTCATTTCACAATTTCAAAGAATCGTAATAAGCAAATAAACATCTTCTATTCAGAGTCGGTCATTGTTACAGAAGACAACTTTCATTTATCTTTATATTATCATCTCTTTGACTGATGAAGTATCCAGGCTACAAATTCCACACTTTTATGAGTTCATGAGACAATCACATTTTATTAGAAAGTGGTCTAGTTTATTTTACAAATGTAAAAATTCAGGTTAAAATATTAGCGTGTGATATTTGTATATAATAATTTATACAGCTGGCTACAAAAGCCTGAGTCCACTACCAGAAGTATCTCTTAGCTATAGTTTCTCCATTAGTTATGAAAACCTAATACGGTTTGTTATAATATGAGACTCCTAACACTAAAAATAAACTTATACATCCTTTTTTTATCACATGATCGACTTCTATCAACAATTTGTATTATAATTGTTACTAAAATTGTCATGTACGTGGGTTTTGCACGTGTTTAGGAAGTGGTTCATTTCATTAACGGAGGATCGATGAACTCGAAACATCCTGGAGCCCATTATAAATGTAATTTTAATAAAAGTAGAAAATATGCTGTTAAATTATCCAAATTGTGTGTAACATTAAAACACAAATGTCACCGATAAAACTTTCTAATACGAATTACTTGATAGTAAAATATCTGGAGAATCCTAGACATCAAACATGGAAGGCAGCATGAATATAAAATGACTTACCAAAAAAAAATATATAAATAATAATAAACTGTTTATTAAAAGTAAGACAATTGAATACATCGATTTGACAGACTGCTAAAATAAAGTTTGAAAAAAAAAAGTGCTTGGTAGCGGAATTAGACTTTTGGAGCTTCTTATAATACAGAACCTCACATAACAGTCTGTATTGATATGGGCTCGGTTTTGACCATCTCACTTTGACGTTCTTCTTTGACACTCTTCTTTCTCTCTCTCTCAGAGTCTGTGTTACATGCCGTCCCGGCACTTCTGCTATCTGATTGGCTGGAGCTTGCCTTGTTGTGGGGCACAACCACTATTTCCACTTGCTCATTAGCTAGTTTCTCTGGCAGGACGTTGATGGCCTGCTCTGGTTGGTTGGCACTGATGCGGCGCTGCAGAGCTGGTTGCGTGCAAGAGAACGAGCGCTGCCGAGGTGCCGGCTGAGGACACAGGAAGTGGGGTGTTGTTGCTCTGGAGCCTTGCTGTGCTAATTCTCTTTCTTCTTCCTCAGCTTCAGAGGTTACTTCCTGAAGTGTGCTGATCGGGCGCGATGGCCGGCTGAGGACCCTGGGGCTGACTAGGGCAGTTGTGGATTGAGTTGCCATTGGCTGCAGGCTTTGGGTTGCCATATATTGCCAGTCACTGTGGAGAAGACAAAAGATTTTGTAATTCTAGAGTTTTAACAAAGACTCTATTTCTAGTATAGTCTAGGGGCATCAGGGTTTAATACTGAGTACGAAGATATAATACACACCACCTTTCTTCGGTTTTTGTGTTTCACGTTTTGTTACTCGCCAATTTGTACTCTATTATATCGGTCATCACATAACAGCTACCAATCCAGGAGGATGAATTATACCATTTTCTTCCTTCCAAACATGTACAGCCAGCCAAGGCATGCTTTCAGTTTATAGATCACAGATAAACACCATAGCTATGGGATCATTGGAATGCAAACCTATGATCTCCTGACAATACGAAGAAACCTTAGGCGGTTTTAACCATTTAAACTTGCAACCGATTTATGATCACATGAGGTTGGTGGAATACCCACTACAAATCAGTTCAGATCAGAAATGAGTTAGAAATGAGTTTGCAAGTTTACCTGGGCTGGGGTGAAGACATCTCTCTGGGTCCTACAGTCCCAGAGAAAGAGGCGCTTCTTCCTGGCAGACATGGAGGTGATGCCATCCATGGGGAATACAGGTAAGCGCGATCATCCCACAGCACCTCGGTAGCTGGGGCCACAGGAAACGGGCTGTGATGTACTCGGTGGGCCAATAGAAGCTCGAGGATCTGATGATGGAATCCCTCCCGGGCCACATCCATTGGCCGACGGCCCCTGCGGTCTGTCAGCTCCTGATTGGCACCATTTAGGAGGAGAAATCTGGCAGTATCGTAGCAGCCATGGAGAGCCGAGAGAAACAGAGCAGTTTCACCCTGAAGATGGACACATCCAGGATTTCAACAGCAACCAAATAAAAGTCTTGAAATATCTCTGAGAATATTAAAAACAATTATTTTACCTTGTGGTCCTGCATGTCCACAGCAGCACCATAACGTATCAGTGTCCGTACTAATGAGAGGTGGTTTACTGAGCATGCCCAGTGCAAGGCAGATCTCCCTGGTAGAGAGAGTGGATTTAGAGAGGAGGGAAATAAAGGAAAGAAGAGGCTCCATCATACACAAAGAAGCAGACAGAAGCATGCATTGGTATTAGAGAGGTAAGAAGAGAAAATGCTCAAAGTTAGAAGGCCGTAGTGCAAATGAAGAAAATGGAAAAGTAATTATGAATAACAAAAAGCATCTAGTGAGACAAAGCAGAGCAATGCGATGTTATAAAAGTATCCACACTAAATACGCTACAGCAAGTTAACTTTGTTCAGACTCATCAGCATGAATTAGGGGTTCTGACAGCCCGAGAAGGATTGAGAATTGCAATGCAGCAGGAAAGCACAGAGGAAGAGGTGGAGGAAATGGGGAGATCAGAGAAATGCATGTTACTCCCCATCTACAGATTAAGCCACTATTGTGTTGACCTATAAAACCTCCTGGCAGGAATCACTGCAACTATCCAGACAGTTTACATATGATCGTTAAACAGTCTTCATACTATTTGAGCAAGTTTTACAAGCTGTTATTACCATTCTCAAGGTCAAAGCTCACAGGGTAAAAAAATTAACAGGAGAGTGAATTTTACTTGCACCATTTACCCCAGTCATTCACTGATCTTCAATAAATTCGTTATACTGGTCAAGCTAAAACCTAAAGCAACCATGCAGATCTTCAATGGCCTGCACAGAGACCCGACCTCAACCCCAATGAACACTTTTTGGATTAATTTGAACACTGACTGCACTTCGGTCCTTCTTGTACAACATCTGTGAACAACCTCACTAATGCTCTTATGCCTGAATGAACACAAATCCACACAGCAACATTCCAGAATCTAGTAGAAAGGTGAATGGAGGCTATAAAGAGGCTGTATAGCAGAAAATGGGGAACCAGCTCCATACCAATTCCCATGGTTTTAGGAAGGGATGTTCAACAAACACGTCTAATACATAAACGTCAGATATATTTTTGGCCATCTAGCATATATGGAACTAAGGGTTGGCATGAAGAGCTAGATAGGAAAGAGGACTTGATATCGATATGCAACTCATCCTTTTGTTACTGCCACTTGATAGAAGCTGAGTGAATAAGGAGAGTGGTGATTACCGGTGTGGTCGGTGTTGTTGACAGGAACTCCAGCTCTAAGCAGCTCCATCACAACCCGATCGAGGCCGCTCCTCACAGCTCGGATCAGAACCACCGAGCCATCAGGTCCACACCACTGCACTGGGGCTGACTGTGGTGAAAAACATCAAAATGACAATACCAGGTTTGGGGTAGTGATTACTTCCTGTTGATGTTATTCCAAAATGAACGATGCACTATGAACGAAAGGCTAGAATTGAACAAGTTCTTGTAAATGGTCTGGTTAGAATGTGACATGTAAATCACATACCGATGTTTTTCGAAAAACTAATTTATTCGCCATTCTTGGTCCTGCTTACGCATCTATTGCCCCTTACAACCCATCTATGTCTCAGTAAGATTTTGTGCATTATGAATACTCACATTGCTTGGCATTCGCTGATTTGTAGGAATGGAATTCCTTTCCCACCTTCTTGGTGGACCTAATTATAGCAAACGATCAAAAGGAGAATGTTATAACAATGAAACTTGTACCTACATTAGAAACAATTATAAAACATGAGGTATCTATCTTACTTATGGGCACTTGTTGGTGACTCATGTTGAAATGTTTCTGATCTGGAGATCTGTGGTCGCAAATTGTCCTACTGATGTCCTCCATTGAGCTTTGGGTCACATCTGTGTCACTGCCTATGTCCAAGGTCTTCTTGAGAGGCCTGCGGTCATAATGTGTCCAGAGGACATAAGCAGTTTCCTCACACAGCTTGACAGATAGATCAAAGGAGATTTGTTGGCTAAATATATCATAGTTACAGATGACTAGAGCAGTGTGTAAGGATGGGAACAGGAAGGATGAGGGAAAGGCTATTTTTGTCCTCGGTATTCAAGGAGATGATCACATGTCCTTTAGCACAAGCTCTATGCTGCACTTTCAAAATGTACATCAAGAGAAATAAAAGGACAAAGAAAGTATTTCACTTATCGTACCAGTCAAAGAGACTGATAAAGGAACAGACTAGCCTCACCTCATCCGAATGGCATCCTCTCCGAGTGGTTCCCTGCGCTTCTTTCCCAGGTCCTTCCCTTTCTTCTTCTTTTTTATGCCATTTCTGTCCTTCTCCCTTGCTATCCTTCCGTTCCTTTTGTTTTGCTCAGAGGAGCACTGTGTCCAGTCTTTACTCTCACCATCGTTGTCTGTTGCTGTAGATCTGTGATGCACACTGTCTCCTCGTTCTCTCCTATGCCGTCTTTTCCATCTCCATACCAGCACTACCATTGCCACTATGGCCAATGCTATCCCAATGCCCACTGCGATGCCAACCACAGGCCACAGCCATGGAGGAGAACCTGTATATTAAGCATGAAAGAGAAAGAGTCAAAGATTTTATTTATAAAATATAAAATATATATATTTATATATTTATGGTTCTGTTTATACCATTTGCCATTATACCATTTAACATTCTTATGCGGCTGTTTTGTAAAATATTTTTGAAAATGCAAATGAAACAAAGGTGGAAAATGAAAAAGAGAAAAATGAGAACATACGTGATCTTGTATCTCTGAACATACCATCAGGGTCCTTGACGGGAGGTTCTATCACTGCAATTTCCTTATTGATGCCCCGGATGCTGATGAGTGCCTGGATCTCAGGCTTTATATAGGTTGGGGCACGGTTCAACTCCAGCACAGCGTTTAGGAAATCTGCTGCCTCCGATGCATAGGGAAAACAAGTGAATTGTACCTGGGAGCATGGCCTGTTATCCACTTGTAGGAACAATAACGACCTGTTTTAAAGCAGCACGGACAAATGGATTGAAGTTACTATTTGACAAAATCATTCATTCATTCATTTTCTACTTCTCGGGTCACGGGGAGCCTGTGCCTATCTCAGGCGTTATCGGGCATCGAGTCAGGATACACCCTGAACGGAGTGTCAACCCATCACAGGGCAAACACACACTCTCATTCACTCACACACTACAGAGAATTTTCCAGAGATGCCAATCAACCTACCATGCATGCCGGGGGAGGAAACCGGAGTACCCGGAGGGAACCCCCGGGGCACGGGGAGAACATGCAAACTCCACACACACAAGGCGGAGGCGGGAATCGAACCCCCAACCCTGGAGGTGTGAGGCGAACGTGCTAACCACTAAGCCACCGTGACCTCCTTGACAGAATCATTTGCTTGTTAATGTTGTTAGCAATTTGCAGTACTGAACTGATATTATTTCTTTCTGCTGTCTTGATGATGTTAGCACATAGCATTTTAGCAATTAACTTTTAGGACTTAAAACCTTAATTGCTAAAATACTATGTGCTGACATTATCAAGACAACAGAAAGAAATAATGTCAGGTCCCAAAACCCTTAAGAGAGATTTCTGGTACTTTCACCAAGACCCTTCCATCTAAAGCCTGTTGACGTTAATAATTCAGACTTTACCTTTCAATTCCTTAATGCTTGGATCGGATCGTGTACGCTGGATTGTAACTTACTTTGTATAAAGTCATCTGACATAATAAAAATGTCACTGTTAAGTTCAAATGGCGACTGAAACTAAATGGTAAGCTTTAAAACTAATTGGAGTTTAATATTAAGTCTCAAAGAAGCAAAGAAGAGGTAGGAAACTTATATCAAAATCATTTTCAACATACCAAAACACTAGGGTTAGGGTTAGAATTTTATCGGTCACAAACTTTGGATCGTACCTACATTTACATTTACAGTATTTGGCAGACGCCCTCATCCGGAGCGACATACATTATCTCATTTTTATACAACTGAGCATTTGAGGGTTAAGGGCCTTGCTCAGGTGCCCAACAGTGGAAGTTTGGTGGACCTGGGATTGAACTCACAACCTTCCGATTGATAGCCCCGACACCTTAACCACTAAGCTACCACATACCTCCAACAAGGCAATCGTGTGATGATGTATGAAATTAAATTTCTGCTGATTTATTGCTTTCATTGCTGAGCCACAGTTACTAGAACAAATGGACAATGCACTTTCTTGCAGGGTCGATTCCCAGTCGACCAGTTGAGAGCCCGAGAACCTAACAGCTACACCTACAGACCTACCATTATCTACTTATTCATCCACACTCATCAACATTAGATGCAATAAAAGAATGCTGTTACCTGTTGCTCTTGTAGGTAGGTACTTGCTGGAGCAGATCTATCAGCTGCTGTGCATCCATAGTGAAGAACTCAGTACTAGGCTGAAGTGGCACCATAGCTCTCAGTTTGACGCTGGTCTGGAGCAGAATGCTGATAGCCCAAAGTAAAGAATTGTTCTGCAACACTGCTTTCTGGAAGGGAATTGCTGTATGCAGAATCAGTGTACCTTTGGCCCAGTTGGGTCGCTGATTTTTATAGTTTTTTATACAGTCTGCACCATCCCACCCACAGGGTGCAGTACTGCAGCCCTTGTCGCAGTGCGTGTTGTCAAAGTTGTCACGGCAATACTTAGTATAGCCGGAACTGTAAGAAAAGAGACATCACAAATCGTAGTTTAGTAATCCTACAGTATGTATCTGGATAGTTGAGTCTTAAAGTCTGTTTCCAAGACGTTTTAATCT
This sequence comes from Tachysurus fulvidraco, assembly GCF_022655615.1. NCBI lineage: Eukaryota > Metazoa > Chordata > Actinopteri > Siluriformes > Bagridae > Tachysurus > Tachysurus fulvidraco. The sequence continues at coordinate 2,971,016 of NC_062542.1, forward strand.
TACATCATGTAATTTCTGGTTTTTAATTTTATTTTATAACATTTCTTGGTTTTGCATCCAGACTTATGGGTCTACAGTATGTACAACAAGAATATTATTGGTATGATTGATGTACAGACACAATTAGATTATTACTTGCAGGATTCTTTGTGCCTAAAGCAGTCAAAGCCATCTTTTAGGCACTGGGAGCCAGAGCATTCCGTATCACACGCGCCGTTCGCAAACTTGTCTTTGCACATTTTATCTGCTGGACAGCTGCTCCATGGATCACCTCGTGATGCTTTAAAGAGAACAAACCAAAGGGAAATCAACCAAGAAAAAATATAGCTGACTTTGAATACTCCCAGTGACTATACATAATGCTAAAGCTAATATTACAATTTCATTTCCTCCGCCTCCTCCTAATGCTATAGTGGTTATTAGTACTATTTGTAGTACTGCTCTTCCATTACAATTATTTTAACGTACAGATGCATCTGCTAGGTGATGGACATACAGCTAAGTACGGTGACCCATACTCAGAATTTGTTCTTTGCATTTAACACATCCAAAGTGCACACAGCAGTGAACAAACACCCGGAGCAGTGGGCCACCCGGGGAGCAGTTTGGGGGAGTTCGTTACCTTGTTCAAGGGCACCTCAGTCGTGGTATTGCCCACTCGAACCCACAACCCACAACCCACAACCTTAGGGTTAGGAGTCAAACTCTCTAAGCAGTGGGCTGCCCGGGAAGCAGTTTGGGGGGTTCGTTACCTTGTTCAAGGGCTCCTCAGTCGTGGTATTGCCCACTCAAACCCACAACCCAAACCTTAAGGTTAGGAGTCAAACTCTCTAACCAGTGGGCCGCCCGGGGAACAGTTTAGGGGGCTCGTTACCTTGTTCAAGGGCTCCTCAGTCGTGGTATTGCCCACTCGAACCCACAACCCAAACCTTAGGGTTAGGAGTCAAACTCTCTAACCATTATGCCACAATTTCCCCCTGCTACTGCTACATGTATTACTAGTGATGCAAGCACCACCTTGCTATTCGTGATACTATTTCCGCTAATACAGCTACTAATATTACCGCACCTGTTACTGCTACTGTGCTTACTTGTACCTTAATACTACTACTATGATAATAATTTACATTTACATTTACATTTATGGCATTTAACAGACGCCCTTTTCCAGAGTGACTTACAACTGAGCAACTGAGGGTTAAGGGCCTTGCTCAGGGGCCCAGCAGTGGTAGCTTGGTGGACCTGGGGTTCGAAACCATGACCTTCCGATCAGTAGCCCAACACCTGCTATGACAACTGTAGTATGCAAGGGTTAATCTATCAAAAGCAGCAGAAATCTTTGCAACATGATCAATTAAATAACATTATTTTTAAAGGTCAATGTACAAATAGAAAGGGCGGTGCACTAAATGCTGAGTATATTGTATACTATATTAGCTGCTGAGTTTTCTGCCTTTGTTCCAACAGTAAAAACAGAAACAGATGAAAGGAACTAAGTAAAAATCTGTAGCTCAAAAAAGAGGGTCAAACACCACAAAGGCCTGAAAGGCGTGACCTTGGACCGAGACTGAAGGGAAACAGGAAATTCGGGCTCGGACACAAACAGGAAAGGCGAACCAGAAGAGGTGTACAGCAACAGGAAATGGAGTGGAGTGTGTGTGGGTCAGGGTTGAAGGGCAACACCATGGTGATGATGAACGTAATGGAAAGGAACAATAGGCTAACAGGTGTGGAGGACAATGAAGGCACAAGTCTTTTACAGTTTTACAGTTCAAACAGCACAATTCTACTGTACATTACAAATAAAAAGAATCTATTTTTTTCATATAAATATAAATATTTTTTGGCATAAATCTAATAAAACATCAGTGCCAAGAACTCGGTTTAACGATGCGTTTTAAACAATGCTACAAAATATTCTTATTTGTCAAGGCAATGTACTAAGGGTGTCAAATCGAATCATTTTTAATGCACACTTTGTATTTTATAAATGAGTGATTAGCTAGAAATTCAAATCAAATAGATAGATATACATATGAAAATTCATCGAGTGATTTCTCCCTGAACAAAACTTAGGTTCGGTTGTTAATAATTAAAGTTCGTTAAAGTGTAGAATTTGCTCAGAAGCGCTGATTCATTCGTCTGTCCACCTATCAGACATTCCATCATCTGATCTATACATTCCTGGTTTATTTCATCCATTCAACCAAGTATATACTACAGTATACTTATATACCTATATGTCTGTAGAATTTATATACCTCCATCCAGAAGAGGATCTGTACATTTATCTCTCTTTATCCATTCATGCTTCAGTCTTTATCTTCTCTTCATCATTTCATCCATGCATCTATCCTTCTGCCTTAGTCATTCTATCCATCATTCTATCTATCCACCTGACATCTATTCAGCTGCCTTTTTGGCCATCCATCTATCAATCCATCCATCCATCAGTCCATCCATCCATCCATCCATCCATCCATCCATCCATCCATCCATCCATCCATCCATCCATCCATCTCTACAAGTTGATCTGGACTCACCATGAGATAAACAGCTTAGGGGCCATAAGAAGAAGATCAGACCCTCCACCAGGACCATTGTAAACGTTCAGTCCCGATTTAGTTCTTCTCGTTTTTCTTTACAATTTTACCACACACCAGTTCTCAGAAAGGACAATTGCTCTTTTTCTCCCTGCAGAACTTTTCCTCCAATGACAAGAATGTGTATCTTTTTGAATCTTTGTGCCTCCCCTCTCAGACCCGATGCAAAAATACTCTGAGGCGTGTGAACGGTTATGTCCACGCCTCCTTGATTTATCCTCTTATTCTTTTTTCTGCAGATATCTGGACCATTTCCTGCCACTGTGTGAAAAAGAATGGAGTGTGAGTGTGTATGTGCGTGTATTGTGGCTAGGCTGCAGACCTGAATCTGACTTCATATAAAAGATTTGTATTTCAGGAAGTCGTTATCCACACATCCACACATGAAACATTGTTATATAAAATACATATATGAACTTGAATAAAAAGGTCAGATCTATCAACAATTTTTAGCTCTAAAAAGGGGGAAAACACTGCAACACAGAATATGAGAGAATGGAGAATTACAATTCAACACTTCTCGGTTTATCCGCCATAAACCTTTCCGCATTCTATAAGACTCTGTAAAAAAAAAAAAAAAAAATTATATAATTTCTCAGATTATCTAGATATTTTTTGAGTAAAACTACCATGTAACATTCTTATTTAAAACTGACTTTCACTATCATTTAGCAAACACCCTTTATCCAGAGCGACTTACATTTTATCTCATTTTTATACAACTGAGCAATTGAGGGTTAAGGGCCTTGCTCAGGGGCCCAGCATTGGCAGCAGGAATTGAACTCACAACCTTCCAATTGGTAGCCCAACACCTTATCCACTAGGCTACCACATCCCCTATAATTCTGGATAAAACAAATTTAGCAAACGCTACATACACATATTGTCAACTATATTAGGAACACCTGTACTGTACGTCTGCTCTTTTACTCGGTTATCTGATCGTTCCGCAATATATCGAAAGAATCGTGAGTGTTTAATATTAGCTCATTTTCTGACACCAAATCGTTTCTGAGGACGGACGGATCACGGTCCGAGATTATAGGCCGATATATAGATACTATATATCTATATCTATAATATACAGATTATATCAAAAGTCTGCATAAACTTTTAGCCACAGATCCTGTGCTTGTGCTAGCTAGTTTATTTAGCAAATGCTACTGACATAAACTTAGCTTTAATTCTTATGATGATGTTTTGAAATTCCTTTAAAAATCCACACATAAATGCTTGTAAATCACACAAGCATTCAATAGTTTACTAGGCATTATGCCAGCTTTAAATATTGCCAGAGGAAAAAGGAGAAAATCACATTTACAGATTTTATGATGTCACTGTTTGTTAATGAAGCAACAAACTAAAATTTAAATCCTTGGTTCGGACCTTGTGAAGTATATTTTAAAATTATTCACCTAATCTATCCAACAAACTAATTTCTACAAAAAATTCAAAACGATATATATCAGATTCTCGTACATTTTGCAATGTCAAATTTTTTTATTTTAAAAATCTGTTTATTTTAGTCGAAAAGTTTCATATCCGTAAATGTAAAGTGGTCTGAAAAGAAATCAAACATTTTCCATTTTAACCTGGAAATGAAAATTTATTTTGAAACTTGTTTTGCTCGATATCCCTTATGTGTATTTTTTCTTTTTTTTTTTTTGTTTTTCTTTGTTTTTTTGTTATATATTTTTTCTTTACTATTCTAAAATTTTAATAATATGGCATTACATTTTGTTATTTTATCATTTGTTATGATAAAAAAAAAAAGATAATAATAAAAAAAAAATAATAATACAAATAAAATTTAAATCCTTTCTATGTTTGAGAGTTCATAATCACAATCTGGCAACCGTATGTTTTTCAAATCAGAAGTCACTCTAGCCAGTTGCCACGAGATGGCGCCATTTCTTTCTTTATTATTCTTTCCCTTATCTGATTGGTCGAGAATTTCTGACGCTTTCTGAGGAAACCGTTTACGACGTCAGTCATAAGTTTCTTCATTTTTAAAGCTTATTTTTGCTCGTTATTCGACCATTTTGGAATCTTTAATTTTGCTGTAAGTCTTCATGTCAGTCCTTTTCGTGTCTGTAGGCGTTAGGAGGCGTTTTATGAGCAGCTGGTTTTCCCCTTTTCAGGTACTTTCGGTTTCACCTACATAGGCTAAGGCTCTGTCCTAAATGGCACCGCTACAGAATCTGTAGTGCACTAGCGCGAGCCCGGAAGCGTTTACATTACATGATATGTAGTGACGCTATCTAGGCAGCAGACTAGTGATTTAGGATACGACCCTGAGCTTTTCTGTCAGTTCTCTCGTATATGGTGTTTTAGATAAGACGTCTTTATCTCTCTGCACTCAGAATCGCCTCTAAAACTATTTTAGCTTTTTAATGTTTATTTTATTTGGTCATTTTGTCGAAAATAGTGCAGGAAAATCATTAAGATCATTGTTAGACGTAATATTCACGTCTCACAACGTAAGTAAGAGTTAAAGATGTAATTATTATTATTATTATTATTATTATTATTATTATTATTATTATTATTATTATTATTATTATTGTTGTTGTTGTTGTTGCTGTTATTATTATTATTATTATTGTTGTTGTTGTTATTGTTATTATATATATATATATATATATATATATATATATATATATATATATATATATATATATATATATATATATATATATTTAAGTAAATGTATATATAAGTTATAAACAGTTAGTTTGCTGATGTTAGTAGATTCTTGTATTACAGATATGTTCTTGTATTATGTCTGTAGTGTTTTAGGGAATGAAGGCCAAGATGGCAACATATCTGTCTGTACTCCTGTTCCTGTGCATGGACGTATGTGCGGTGATGTTGTTCGGGGTGACCCGGCTTTCCCCTCTGCTCATTCCTTATTCCTTTACAACGCTCTGGGTCGGAGGACTGCTGAGGTTCACCGCGCTTGTCCTTGTCGTCTTTTTTTACCCGTCGAGCCCGGCGTGGATGAGGCGCACGAGCGGAGTCCAGACCCTTGCTGTGCACAGTTTGGTGTATCCTGCGTACGTCACACTGCGGTGGGCATGCGGCTGGTCGACACTGGAGCTCATCTGGGGCTGGCATACATGGCAAGGAGTGAGTGAGGGCTAATAACGTGAGGGACGTGCTGTTACAGAGAAATAATCCACGATGAAGCATTTAGAATAACCACCTCAAGTTTCATCATTGTACTAGAATTTACTTTACTACAAAACTAAAAGTTAGAGCACTATGTAAAGCTCTGACACTGGAGACTCTTTCCATAGCTCTCCTCCAGGAAACAAATATTTGATAGGAGTGTCTGCATTACAAGTCGCTGTGTAACCTGTTAGGGACTAAACAAACTTGAGAAACTCTCAAAATATTATAAAATATTGTTATTCTATATTTAAGTATCATTCTGATATCTGTTGGTTTCTATTTCCTTTTTAGCTGCTTCAGAGCTACGCCGTCTCGGCTCTCTCGCTGCTGCTGTGGGAACGTTATGTGCCCTCTGTCCCCACAAAGAAGGAGAAAAAACCTAAGGAGAAAGGCCCGGCTTCTCTGCAGAGGCTGCTGGGATACTTAAAGCCATACTGGGGCCGGTTCACGGCGGTCCTACTGTTCGTGGTCGCTTCCTCTCTGGGTAATAAATTGCAACGATGCGTTTCATGTTGCTGTGTGTTATTGAGTTACAAGCTTTGGCCTACGCTGAAACAGAAAACGAGGCAGAATGTAACTGCTGTCGCTTTTGGTTTCACTTTTTCACCGCGTGGCCCTGGTGTGGTGGTGGTGTTGTGCTCAATATGTGTTGGAAATTCCCTGGGATTTTCTAAACTGTTTGTGTTTGTTTCAATCCTTCACTTTTTGTTTGTTTAAGCAAACCTTCTATTTTCAGAACTCCTGCAACTTAATATACATCAACCACTACACATTATTATCTACGATGCCTAATTAGACCACAGAAGGTGTTTATTATTCATTTAGTAATGATGGAATCCTTTGAAATTTTATACGCAAATCCGTAATGTACACCACAAACTTTTTTTGGTCAAATTAAAGAATAGATACAAGTTAATTCCTAAAGAGAAAATCTGCATAAAATAATAGATTCACTCTAGTTAGACATCGTGGTGTGAATGTAATAAGGTGCAAAAAATGCACACGTTTAAAAAAAAAACGCATCATAAGAATTGATAACGGATAATATTTTATCTGCAATACGCTACTATTATCAGCTAATTTATTTGTTTCTCAGGTGAGATGGCTATTCCTCATTACACGGGGAAAATCACTGACTGGATCGTGAAGGAGGACGAGCCAGACGCTTTCGCTAACGCCATTAAAATCATGTCGATCTTGACCCTCATGAGGTAAAGCTGAACGTTTAACAGACACCAGTTTTTTCTCAAGGGATTAAAAAAATCTCTTAAACTTATAACGAGCGTCATTTTTATTACACGTTGTTTTTTGTCGTCACAGCGCCGTGTTTGAGTTCGTGTGCGATCTCATTTACAACGTCACCATGAGCCTCGTACACACCGCCATCCAGAGTCAGGTGTTCGAGTCCGTGCTGAAACAGGAAATCGGCTTCTTCGATGAAAGTTCCTCAGGTAACAAACACGCATGGGGTTCGAACTTGAGGTTGTGTTGAATTTGAGGTTGTGTTCACTTCAGCAATGTTTGTCATTTGGTGAGGGGTGCCTAAACTTTTTGATCTCTAAATGAATCTTTATGAATTATGTTTAAATAAATAAATATGTAATATATGTATTTTAAAATAACAAAATATTTTAATATAAAAATAGTGTTTTATTTAAGAACTCACACTTTATGAGATTAATTAATTGAGATTAATTAATTAATTAATAAAGATTAATGATTTAATATTAATAATTCATTACGCTATATTTATATTACATTATTTTGTAATTCCAGTCAACCAATCAATCAATTATTTAATTAATATTTAAAATCGTTTGTACAGAATTATGTGCAGAATTTTACCATCACACCAACTTCAACCGTCCAGTTTGTACATAAAATATTCCATTATTATTATTATTATTATTATTATTATTATTATTATTATTATTATTATTATTAAAACGGGGGACACGGTGGCTTAGTGGTTAGCACGTTCTCCTCACACCTCCAGGGTTGGGGGTTCGATTCCCGCCTCCGCCTTGTGTGTGTGGAGTTTGCATGTTCTCCCCGTGCCTCGGGGGTTTCCTCCGGGTACTCCGGTTTCCTCCCCCGGTCCAAAGACATGCATGGTAGGTTGATTGGCATCTCTGGAAAATTGTCCGTAGTGTGTGTGTGTGTGTGAATGAGAGTGTGTGTGTGCACTGCGATGGGTTGGCACTCCGTCCAGAGTGTATCCTGCCTCGATGCCCGATGACGCCTGAGATAGGCACAGGCTCCCCGTGATAAGCGGTAGAAAATGAATGAATGAATGAATTATTAAAACTGTTTTAGATTTCCTTATCATGATATGTTTATACCATGATGTGTGTTGCTCCTCAGGTGAACTCGTGTCCCGGATCACCAAAGACACCAACGACATGAGCGAGTCCCTGAGCGAAGAGCTCAGTCTGCTCATGTGGTACACCATGCGTTTAATCTTCCTCTACGGCTCCATGCTGCTCCTCTCCGTGCCCCTGTCCATCTTCACCATCCTCGGACTTCCCGTCATTTGGATCGTCCCAGAATTTTCCGGAAAGTTCTACCAGGTCGGTCTGAAGCGATGAATGCGATTTCAAATGATATAGACAACAAAAAAATTTGCTCTATTTGTAATCTCTTTGGTTACAAAACCTTCTCAGCTTCAGTTGTTACAAATATTGAAAGTTGTCTCTTAAGTAGAAAATACAAAATACAATCCAGTCAAAGTTAAAGATTTCGAAACGCTTCCTCGCTCGAGTAGGTAGAAAAGTATAAATATTTAAATTTAGGGAAAAAGATCTGCCTCAATTTCAGAATACACGATGGTTTTACTTCCTGCTCCGCATTAGCTAAGACGAACTAACAACAGCTTTATTCCTCTTCCCTCGAACGCTAGCTCTGAGAACGCGAATTAGCCGAATGCTAGCAATAAATGCCGCACGCGTGTCATATATTTGGTGCATAGTGGCCACTTTATGAGTCACTTCATTCATCATGGTTGATGGCTTTTTCTCAGACCCATGCGGTCAAAGTGCAAGAGTCTCTGGCCAAATCGAACAGCGTCGCCACGGAGACGTTCTCCTCCATCAAGACGGTGAAAAGCTTCGCCAACGAGGACGGCGAGTCGGAGAGATACAAGAAGTGCTTGGAGCAAACCTACTCTCTCAACAAAGTGGAAGCGACTGGTTATGCGGCATCGACCTGGACCAACAGCGTAAGACTTATTGTTGACTTTTTTCTTTTATGTCCTTAAGAGTGGATTTATAGCCGATAAACTAGTAGCTTTATATATAGCAGAAAAAAAAACCTTACTGCGTTACAACAAGATAGATAGATAGATAGATAGATAGATAGATAGATAGATAGATAGATAGATAGATAGATAGATAGATAGATAGATCAGTAGACAGATAGATAGATAAATAAATAGATAGATAGATAGATAGATAGATAGATAGATAGATAGATAGATAGATAGATAGATAGATAGATAGATCAGTAGATACATAGATAGATAGGTAATGCTTAAAAAAATGAGTATATTTGTGCTTGTAAAAATCTCTATACTTTATAACATGCTTCTGAAATTCTTATCACTCAGATGTCTAGCTTGGCCTTAAAAGTGAGCATCCTGTACTATGGAGGTCTGCTGGTGGCAGGAAATTCCGTCAGCAGCGGTGATCTGGTGTCTTTCGTGCTGTTCGAGATCCAGTTCAGTCACGCTGTGGAGGTACAGCTGGTGCTGCGTTACATTTCACTCTGTGAACATGTCACTTTTTCACTTTCAGCTCATTATACTCTTCTCTAACCGTTTCCACAGGCTCTGATGTCCTACTACCCACGGGTGAAGAAAGCCGTCGGCGGCTCAGAGAAGATCTTCGAGTACGTGGACCGGGAACCCGATGTTTCTCCCGAAGGTTCTCTAGCTCCCAAGACGCTCAGGGGTCACATCCGCTTCAACAACGTCACTTTTGCGTATCCTACGCGGCCGGACGAGAGCGTTCTGAAAGTGAGTACTGAAACCCTGGTATCTGAGGACATTCATTTGCATATAAACATTCATTTGCATCTCTCTGTATGAATCAAAGCTTTGATGTTTATAACCGAGGGCAGACGAGGACGTGGAGGTGAGGAGGTGTGAAACAGGACGGTGGTTAGATGATAGTGAAAGAAGATAAGCAATTTTATCTAAACACCTTTCTGTTTCAGTCGCTTCAGATTTCAGACGTGAGAAAGTCTTCGTTAAAGAGGAGATTTAACAGAAGTAGCATGACTCGTTACTATAGAAACAATATTTACGACTGTGTGAAAGCATAACATGCATATTTATATAATCCTGTGACACTCCTGTTACGGAAATTTAACGTCCATCTTCTGACCAATCAGATTCGAGAATCCGACGCCGTCTCCGCATCTGATACTGTACGTGACCAAATCCCGTGGCCTTAAGTAATATATTTTCACCTGGTCTTTAGGGCGTTTCTCTGGAGCTGAAACCGGGAGAGGTCACCGCTATAGTTGGTCCGGCTGATGCTGGAAAAAGCACCATAGTCAGGTTGCTTGAGAGGTTTTACAAGACGAAGAAAGACGATATCTTACTGGACGGCCGTCCACTGCAGGACTACAAGGATCAATATCTTCACGAGAAGGTAACAGTGTGCATGGTCGTGTTATTGTATTCTTTTTAAATACGTTTAATGCCAGATTATGAGTTTGTATGTATGAGTTTCACACAGTTTCTCTTAATTAAATAAATCTTCTTAATCGAACTCCATCGTTATGGAAAGAAAATGACATCGTTTTTTTTTGCTTCATTTCCCGGACCCCTGTCTTCAGATCAGTGTGGTCGCCCAGGAGCCCACCCTGTTCGCCCGCTCCATTAGAGAGAACATCAAATACGGGAAAGCAGACGCCACCGATGAAGAGATGTATGAGGCTGCTAAACAGGCCAACGCTCACAAGTTTATCAGTGGCTTTCCACATGGCTACGACACCAGTGAGTGGAAGGCGATGAGATATTTATCAGTTTAGTGAGCTTATATCTATAGTGTCTACGTTCAAATATTTTTGGATAAACAAGAAAACGTGTAAAACAACCGTTTTGTCATGATATACGATTAAAATCTTTAGATACAAATAATTCAGAGGTTAGGTATTATATACGTTCCTATTTCTTCTCAGTATCTTGCTCTGTATTTTGTAGACGCTGGAGAAAAAGGAGACGAAGTGTCCGGAGGTCAGAAGCAGCGAATAGCCATAGCGAGAGCCCTGATCCGGAAGCCGCAGATCCTCATTCTAGATGATTCCACGAGTGACCTGGATGCTGAGAGCGAGCATATGGTAACATACATATCTGTATTCTGCTGAAATGTTCAGGGCTGTTGTGTCAGTAGCTGAAAATGGCTTCAAAATAAATAAATAAACAAACAAACAAACAAACAAACAAACAAACAAACAAACAAACAAATAAATAAATAAATGACACTTTGAATTAACTATGATAATTGCAGACTAATAATAATAATAATAATAATAATAATAATAATAATAATAATAATAATAATTAAACTTTTATTTTGGAAAATCTGGAAAAATTCAGAAAAAGTCATTTCTAAAACAAATATAAGATAAAGTTTGTACAAAAATGTCTTCCTAAACTTTATTATTACAAAAACCAATGATTGAAATCGGTCTGGGAAAAAATGAGATAATAATAATAATAATAATAATAATAATAATAATAATAATAATAATAATAATAATAATATCAGAGACCTAGCACCTTTCTCATCGCTGGTAGACTTTTATCCACGTGAGTTTCACAATATTTCCTGATTTATCCAGTGGACTACATATAAAGTCTAAGTGTTTTGCCCTCAGGTGCACCAGGCCCTCCTGAAGAATTCAAAAGGTCGCACCGTGCTGCTCATTACCAACAAGATGGGCGGTGTGGAGATGGCCGATAACGTGGTGTTCCTGCAGGGCGGAGAGGTGCTCGAGCAAGGCAACCATGACAGTCTGCAGAAGAGAAACGGACGGTACGCTGAGTTCGTCCGGCTTCAGAACACCAGCTTCCATCGTAAAGCTCAGGAAGACAGCTGAACCTTCATCATTGTGAAGCAGCCACATGAATCTTATCACACCGTATCAGCCCACCTATAATATGATTCCTGGCATATACAGTATTTCCGCCTGTAGGAAATAAATCTATCAAACACTCGATGGCACAGAGATTAAAATACAAAACAAATATGCCAGTATTCACAAGATTGCATAAAAATGTGTACCGCCCACATAGCACCTTCCTAACATCAAGCGTGAACTCTTATTGTGGTATTCATTATGTTTAGATCAACAAAACACATTATGAATCTTGATCTAAACAGTTATGTATACCTTATGAAGTGTAGATAACAGCCTTATATTGAGGACTATTACATTCCACTGGAAATGAAGCTTCATAACAGTGTTATAAACACCCATCCCGTTAAAATAAGAGTAAAGCAGATGTGAATCTATATAAATAGGTGTGGAGTAAAAGTACAGCAACCTGGTGCATAGGTTTTATTCTTTATCCTTTTTAATCCGTTTATAGTTACATTTATTCTCAAGGAACGTCCATAAAACCGGCTTGTTCCCGTTATCGCTTATGTTATAGCAGATGTTAATAGTCAAAGGCCCTGGTTAAGGCCCTGGTGAACCCTGATCAACAAGGCAGAGCCTTAACCACTTGAGCCACCACTGACCCCAACTTATGAATTATTACATATGTTGGAATAAAACGGCGGCTTACAAATTCTCTACCTGGTAAATAGCTGTTAATCCTTTGTTTTGTAGATGATGTGAAGACATGGTGAGAATGGAAATGAGTAGAAACCATCTAGAATATCAACAATCACATAATAGCATCAACCACAAGTCTACAATGTAAATACAACAAAAATAAGTCAGGAATAACAACATTTTCACTCAGATATGGTAAAAATTACTCATTTTTCTCAGGTAATCTTGGGAATACTGGCATAAAACACTCGTGATCGCTATATAAACATGTCATACATTGCTTATGTGTGTACTAAAATGTCTCTGTCGTCTCCAAAAATAAAATTAATTTGTTTCTTTTAGGGTTTTAGCGTGCGGTGAAATGAATCTATTGACTATTATAAATTATAACTTATAAGTTATGTATAACTCACTCATTGTCGTTATGTCCTGAAAGTTTCCCTACATCTGATGATTGTATAAAGAGTTTGTACTACTGTAAATTTTAGGATTTTTAAATTAGGTGTAAATATCACAACCTTTAAAAAAATAGTACAAAAGATCATTTTTCCTCATGACTCCCAACCCACCAAAGTACAGCCAGTGAGACTGTGAAAATGCTGTTTTCTTTTTTCTTTTTCTTTATGCTTCCTTTCTTTCCATTTTAAGCCACTGAAATATCACTGTATGTTTTTTTTTTTTTTTTTAACTTTCTTTGTACTCCTACCAATAAAATATCACAGAAAATGATGAAAAGCAATGACTGTGGCATGAATTACATTTTTATTTTTGCTTCCTAGGTAGGTGCAAAGGTACGTAACAAAGGTAGTAGGTACAAATGCTTTAAATGTCATGTCTTTGGTAGTAGGAGGTTTGTGATTTGTTTTTTTTTAGGCTGGAAATTATTAAATTATGAGAAGCACATTATTTACATACACGCACATTAAAGATTAATCATTGACTCAGACAATCAGAGAATGTTTGTTTTTTGTTCCTGATATATAGTGAAAAAAGACCTTTTATGTTCCTTTTTTAAATTGTATATTTATTTATTTATTTATTTATTTGACAAAATATAACAAACTCATAATATATTGATACCAACCTGTTGCATTTATTGCTTATACAACTGTTACAAGACCATGTAAACACGTGAAGGGAACCAGACTACAGACTAACAGAATGTTAGCTTGTGGTTAGGGAAATATATATATATATAATACATTTAAATAATATAAAAATAATATAAATAAGATTTTTGACATAATTTTTCTATTTAAATAAATGTAAATAAACAAAACTTATATATATATATATATATATATATATATATATATATATATATATATATATATATATATATATATATAAATTTATTTATTTATTTATTTAGCTTGTTAGCTTGTAGTTGGGGGGGAAATACAAGCTAACAAGCTAACACCGAGCTCACATGTAGTTACAAAGAAAAACAACAAAGCAACATTTACCACAAGAACCTGGCCAGTTGTCTTATATAACCGTAAGAGAATGTTGTTTTAAAGTTCTCCAGAGAACATTAACAGAACCTTAATAACGAAATACTGCAGGGTCCCGTTTTTGCACTAGATGGCAACCCAGAGCTGAGTAACGACTACTGACGAACTTCCGCCATTGTGTAAGCAGACGTGATCATTGTTTGATTGCCACTTCAGTCAGCCAATAAAACGTCAAGCTTGGGGGCCGAACCGTGACCTGATAGGTCGAAACGCTCCTGCTATTTAAAACCTTCGAGGGCGGAAACCGAAAGGCGCCATTTGCTTCTTGGACTCTATCGGTGAATGACAATAAAACTGAGCTCGCGCGAAAAAAAAAAACCCCGAAACAAATAAAATAAGATAAAGACAACAAAACACCAGGTTCATCCTCATGGAGGCGGCGGTCAACCCGTCTATTGACAGGTAAATGTTTCTAGCTTGTAGATAGCAGTAATGTGTAGTAATTTATGTGCGAACACAAAAGGACGCTTGAGGTTGTTTAGTCCCAAATGGCTCCATGTGATCGTAATGCACTACATAGGCTATATAATAACACCTATTAGCACCGTATGAACTCTTTATGCACGGTATCGGGGTCTTACAGTTGATTTAATACATCAGGATGATTAAATCGGTTTAAAACAGTCTTGTGTAAAAAAAGAATTTTTTATATATATTTTATATATATATATATATATATATATATATATATATATATATATATATATATTTAAATCCTTTTCTTAAACCGTCATCGAAGCTAAATGTTATTTCCGTACATTTATTAACCTGTTTCGATTTTAAGTCGTTTTCTGCATGTTGTTTGCTTTTAGCCGCGTTATCGGACCAATCCCAATCCGCTTCCATAAGCCCTCGATTCGTGCACTATAAAGGGCGCGTAACGAAGGCGCTCGCGACCTACCTAGTGCCCTTCAAAAAAAAAAAGGAGGTATTTGGGATGCGGCCTCCGTAGAACGCGCGTTACTGACACAGCTGTTATGACTGTTAGCTAGTTACGTACATATCTCCGTTAACGTCGTGTTAATCCGTTAATATGCGGATTAATTTAAACATGTGGATTCTTTAGCGTGTTAATAAGATAGTAAGGCTCGTGGTTAGGTGTTTAATACGTGTCAATCACGTAAGTTTTGTCAGGTGAATAATACCGTACGTCAATGGGAAGCTAAGATCTTAAGTGTTTTACCTCAGAAGAAAATGGCACGTGACGTGTTCGTTTGATTTGTTTACTAACATGTTTACTAATAAGTGATGGGCGGGGCTATTAAAAATCAACAATAAACAAATCTGTCTATTAGGATGTATCTTAAATAGAAGGTGCCGACATTTTCTGGCATGGTTTTATCAAACGTTATTGTAATTAATAATTAACATAATACGTTCAATAAAAAAATCAACTAAAGGTTAATTAACCAAACTTTTTCTACAAAGCAGAAATAACTGTTGAATCTTAAAGGTGCCAAAATTTATGCGTCAGCCGTGGGGTTTGGTTTTTTTGACTCAATTCTGTGGCGAAGGAGGAGACACTTAAACTGAGCTCGTCTAAGAGACAGACAGACACAGATAGATAGATAGACAGACAGATACATAGATAGACTGATATATATATATATATATGTATATATATATATATATGACATAGACAGACAGATAGATACATAGATAGACAGACAGGCAGATGGATAGACAGACAGACAGACAGGTACTTTTTTAATCGGTCACCCGAACATAGCCATACAAAACAAAGGATAAAAGAAATAGAAAGAAAGTGGATATTAATTTACTAATACACAATATGTGGAAATATATAAACAGATTAAGCAACAGTGAAGCTCTTTGATAAATTAGCAGTCATACCAGGAGCAAATGAAATTCATTACAGTTCACCGAAGGGGAAAGGACACGGGACCAGAAAGACGTGTTACTGCCGGTGGATCGTTTAATCTGCGTCTCGTACTGTGAGCCAATAGAAAACAAGGGGGTGGGACTGTGATCTTTTTGGCTAGTTGTCGTATTTATTTATTTATTTACTTACTCTTTCTTAGAGTATCTATAGCTCTGATGTTCACAGACATTCAGACACACTCTGGTTTTTGTGGTCAAATTCAGGATTCTCTCTCTCTCTGTCTCTGCTAAAACGTTCTTGTTAGCCACATTGGCACCTCTGATATCTATAGCTTTAGTAATATAACGGTGATACCGTATCCATATAATATATCGCACCAAGGCCTTGGAGGATGCTGTTTCATTTTAATTTTGACTTACGTTTTCTACGACGACGTTTAGAGCGACACACATTTTTTTTCTTCTATGCTACTATTCGCAGCTACCTGTTTTTTTTTTTAAAACCAGTAATTTGTTGCCAAGTTATGCAAAACGTAGATGTCATAAGGACGTGCTGTAAAACTATTTGTTTCTTGTGCTCACATGCAAAGTCGGAGTCGCTGGTCAGCTTCACCCCATCAAGCCGTAAAAGCTTCGTGTTGACATTTTTACATGTACTACAGACACAGATCCTGTGTTTTGGACCACATGCAAATCCCTAATAATAATTTTGTTTTAAACTTCTGTGCCTTTGGATTTCTCTTTAAGGTAAAAACAATATAAAGATGAATCTAGCCGTTTACAGAATCACGCCAAAATGTTTGTCTGGTTGACTTCTGTTTATTCAAACGATTTTAAATGCCGTGGGAATGTGGAGTGTTTACACAGCGAACACTAAAAGAGAAAATAAAACTCGGGGTGTGAAACACAAGGTTTCCAACTAATATCTCTCTGCTAATTTATACACAGACAGCGAGGAGGAAACAAACAAAACCAAACCAAATAACGTACCGTAACGAGTCTAAGCTATCAGATTCCCCACCCAGACTCGAGCTGGACTAATAGATGTGAAAGAGCTCTAAGAGACGGAACAAACTAGAGCCGTGTCTCAAATTACACACTTTTTTACACGGAATATTCTAGACAGTATGAACACTTGCATTTCCTTAATATTTAGTGTTTAGTTTACCGCAAAGTCAGTGATTTTTGATTTTTTTCGTGATTATTATAAGCTCATTTAAGAGATGGTTGACCTCAATATAATTTTAATTAGGAACTCTTCTCTCGTTACCATGATTTTGTTGTCATTTTTTTTTCTGTCCAGTGTTTTATTTTTCTTATTGTTTTTTTTTTTTTAAATTTACATACACTGAGTAAGAAGGTGGCACTTTTTCAGACACCAGGCTTTGCATTCGTTGTCCTATTTAGTAATTTCACTGCTCCAGAAACATCCAAGCCATCTAATCTCTCTCTCTCTCTCTCACATGCTCTCTCTCCACACAGCAGGTCTGTCATGATGGGCGCCATGGAGTCAAGTGCAGCCAACTCGGGCAAACGTATTCGTAAACCCTCTCTACTCTACGAGGGCTTTGAGGGCCCCGGGCTGCCGTTGGCTCCCACTCCTGTAGCGGGGCCTCTGCACTCGCAGCACCTCCCAGTCAAGGATCCAAACCGCCAGAGCCGCATCACCAATCAGCTGCAGTACCTCCAGAAGATGGTGACGAAGGCGCTGTGGCGTCACCACTTCGCCTGGCCTTTTCACGAGCCAGTCGACGCCACCCGCCTCAATCTGCCTGTGAGTGTCTGCTTCGTACAGTCACAGGATGTAACTTCATAGGAATCGGACCAAAAATATCCTTAAATGGCACGAAATCCTTAAATCTCGGATGTAAACAACTCGCAAGAAACGGTCTCACTTGTTATTCTGTTATGGTCTGTTATGTTATTGCCTAGTAAAGTGGAAAGAAAGTTAAAGCAAAAAAAAAAAAAAGCACCAGATCGAATACGAGGCAACCGTCTGATAAATCTTTTACTTAAAAAAAAAAAAAGCTGAAGATAACGCCTTTGAGCTGAGGTCTGCAGACTCCTTTCCACTCAGGGCCTGTGCAGCTGCAGGCTTTCGTTCCAGCCACGTAGCACGAACACTCAAAAGCTGATTGGAAACCGAGATGAACTGATTAAACAGGTGGAGGCAAGAAAGCTTGCGGCCTCGCGGCCGCTCGTGGAGAAGATCGGAGATCCCTGTCTTGGAGGGTGGATCTGGCCAAAAATAATAATAAATATAAATCCTGTGACTGGAATTGGTCCATAAATATTTTAAAATATTAAAAAATTATGGCTGATCCAGAGATTACATGAAAAGAAATGATAAAGAATGAATTTGTCATGAGCCTCCAAATATAGGTGAAAAATTATGTTTTGGCAATGTATTTTGGAAGGAAAAATGTAATGATTTTGTTAAAAAGATTTATTTTAGCACTTTTTTGTCTTAAAAAAACAAACATGGAGCATATGCGAGTTCTCTGTCGGAGAAAAACAACATTGAGCAGCGTTTTTGTTCAGTGAAATAGGAGCTATATTTCTGTAAAGGCTTTTAACATGTCGTACCTTAAAGACGCCTTTGCAGCTCGATCGAAAGCGGACATTCGAGGGGATTCTGACCCGCGGAGCGTTCCGATAACGGCGTGTTTTCTGTCCTAGGATTACCATAAGATCATCAAGCAGCCCATGGACATGGGCACCATCAAGAAACGGCTGGAGAACAACTACTACCGCAGTGCCAGTGAGTGCATCCAGGACTTCAACACCATGTTCACCAACTGCTACATCTACAACAAGGTGAGAGAGTGCGCGCACACGCACACGCGCGCACACACACACACACACACACACACACACACACACACACACACACACACACACACAAAGGAGTAAACCTCCCCATGGAGCTTGTTTCCACTGGTTACTTATTGTTTTCTTTCCCAGTGCAGCATGTGTTAATTATTCAGGGAGTGTTCATGTAGCTTCCGTCTCTCTCCAAGTGTGAAACTTGTGCAAGACAGAATTACTTTCAAAAAAAAAAAAAAGCTTAAGAGGAACTAATACAGTGTGATTTGTGACGTAGCCGACCGACGACATCGTGCTGATGGCCCAGTCTCTGGAGAAGGTCTTTCTACAGAAGGTGGCACAGATGCCCCAGGAAGAGATTGAGTTGCCCCCTCCTGCCCCCAGGGGTCGAGCGATCAAGACCGCCAAATCCCGACGAGGAAGAGGTGAGTATTTGGTCTTGTTTGGTCTAAAGATAAGTGTATAAAAGCGTATAAGGAGAAGTTTGTGAAGGAAACGAGAGAAATTTTGCAGCTTGTTGCAGAAGGTATAAAAACTGAATCAGTCAGTTTCTTTTTCTTTGAATTATTTGAATAAAACTTGCACATTAAGACTCTCATTTAGCACCGAATGACATGTCATTGTTCGATGACCTCAAAGCTGACATCAGGTCTGTTATAACGATATTATTAGTGTGTTATCGATGTGTTGTTAGTGTGTTGTCAGGGATTTATTACCAGCTGTGTGCGCTTCTGCTTTTTGTGTCTTTACACTGTTTGTAGCCAGAAACAAACGTTTATACCACTGGGAGATTTACACGTCTCGCTCCAACATGAGCGTGCCGCTTAGTTAATGATGAACATCATCACTCACTCTCTCTCTCTCTATCTCTTGCTCTCTCAGGAGGCGGTCTGAGTGTAGCTCAGCAAGTCCCGGCCGTGTCTCAATCCGCCTATTCGCCCTCTTCTCCTGATACTCCGGACTCCATGTTTTCTGGCTCTCCTCACATGATGCTCAGTAAACCCGGACCCCCCCCTCCCCTTCCTCCCCCCACGCCTCCTATCATGACTCTGCCCCCCACGCAGCCCACCGCTAAGGTACTGCTACCATAAAAACGCACACAATCTGTTATATCTTTCTAATTTGTCACATGTGAGAGTTTTGAGTAAAACAGGGCCCGATACTTTAAATAGGGAAGTTTCATGGTGCACTTCTTTTATTTCAGTTCATGTTCTTTATCAGCCAGATCCTGTCGCCGGTCCTGTATAACGCACTGTATAGCAGCACGATTCACTTCGAGTCTCATCTTCTCGTTCCTACCTGGATATGTTTAGTTAAAGTGGATCGAAATGACTTATTTATAAATAACATTTTATTTATTTACCGGGAAAACTTTCTTAATTGAGTTTCTTGAGGCTAAAGTGACAAGCACCGTCAGCGTTTCGTGGCTGAAACTCTTACCTCTTTTTTTTTCCACCTGCAGAAGAAAGGTGTGAAGCGTAAAGCAGACACCACCACCCCGAGCACCACCGGTTTTCCCGTGCCCCCCGCTGGCCGTGCTTTAGGTATGGGTAAGGGTCGTGGTGCTCTGTCGCTGTCGCCTGTACCCAGCCTGACGTGTGGCATGGGTGTAAGTGAGCCTGTGCACCTGCAGCCAGTCATGGGACGATCCGTGCCACGGCGTCCCATCAAACCCCCGCGCAAAGACCTGCCCGAGCTGGCGAGGCCGAAGAGCGCGCCGCGTCACCGCACAAAGCTGAGCGGCCAGATGCGATACTGCAGCTCCATCCTGAAAGAGCTGCTGAGTAAGAAGCACGCGGCCTACGCCTGGCCCTTCTATAAACCCGTTGACGCGTCGCTGCTCGGCCTGCACGACTACCACCTCATCATCAAACACCCCATGGACCTCAGCACCATCAAGGTCAGTTGTGTGCTCTTAAAAGATCTAATAAGTTTAACGTGCGCTCAGGTTCGATTTCTGATCTTTCTCTGTCTAACCTGTGCAGAGGAAGATGGACGAGCGGGAGTACAGGGAGGCTCAGGAGTTCAGCGCCGATGTCAGGCTAATGTTCTCCAACTGCTACAAGTACAATCCACCTGAACATGATGTGGTGGCCATGGCACGCAGACTGCAGGTACACACACACACACACACACACACACAGGCACGCAGACTGCAGGTACACACACACACACACACACACACACACACACACACAGGCACGCAGACTGCAGGTACACACACACACACACACACACACACAGGCACGCAGACTGCAGGTACACACACACACAGGCACGCAGACTGCAGGTACACACACACACACACACACACACACAGGCACGCAGACTGCAGGTACGTACACACACACACACACACACACAGGCACGCAGACTGCAGGTACACACACACACACACACACACACACACACACAGGCACGCAGACTGCAGGTACACACACACACACACACACACACACAGGCACGCAGACTGCAGGTACACACACACACACACACACAGGCACGCAGACTGCAGGTACACACACACACACACACACACACACACACACACACACACACACACACACAGGCACGCAGACTGCAGGTACACACACACACACACACACAGGCACGCAGACTGCAGGTACACACACACACACACACACACACACACACACACACACACACAGGCACGCAGACTGCAGGTACACACACACACACACACACACACACACAGGCACGCAGACTGCAGGTACACACACACACACACAGGCACAGACAGGCACGCAGACTGCAGGTACACACACACAGGCATGCAGACTGCAGGTACAGACACACACACACACAGGCATGCAGACTGCAGACACACAGGCACGCAGACTGCAGGTACACACACACACACACACAGGCACGCAGACTGCAGGTACACACACACACACACACACAGGCACGCAGACTGCAGGTACACACACACACGGGCACGCAGACTGCAGGTACACACACACACACACGGGCACGCAGACTGCAGGTACACACACACACACACAGGCACGCAGACTGCAGGTACACACACACACACACAGGCACGCAGACTGCAGGTACACACACACACACACACACACACACAGGCATGCAGACTGCAGGTACACACACACACAGGCATGCAGACTGCAGGTACACACACACACAGGCATGCAGACTGCAGGTACACACACACACAGGCATGCAGACTGCAGGTACACACACACACAGGCATGCAGACTGCAGGTACACACACACACAGGCATGCAGACTGCAGGTACACACACACACAGGCATGCAGACTGCAGGTACACACACACACAGGCATGCAGACTGCAGGTACACACACACACAGGCATGCAGACTGCAGGTACACACACACACAGGCATGCAGACTGCAGGTACACACACACACAGGCATGCAGACTGCAGGTACACACACACACAGGCATGCAGACTGCAGGTACACACACACACAGGCATGCAGACTGCAGGTACACACACACACAGGCATGCAGACTGCAGGTACACACACACACAGGCATGCAGACTGCAGGTACACACACACACAGGCATGCAGACTGCAGGTACACACACACACAGGCATGCAGACTGCAGGTACACACACACACAGGCATGCAGACTGCAGGTACACACACACACAGGCATGCAGACTGCAGGTACACACACACACACACAGGCATGCAGACTGCAGGTACACACACACACACACAGGCATGCAGACTGCAGGTACACACACACACACACACACACACACAGGCATGCAGACTGCAGGTACCCCCACACACACACACACACAGGCATGCAGACTGCAGGTACACACACACACACACACACACAGGCATGCAGACTGCAGGTACACACACACACATACACAGGCGCACACACACACAGGCACGCAGACTGCAGGTACAGGCGCACACACCACACACACAGGCATGCAGACTGCAGGTACACACACACACAGGCATGCAGACTGCAGGTACCCCCACACACACACACACAGGCATGCAGACTGCAGGTACCCCCACACACACACACACAGGCATGCAGACTGCAGGTACCCCCACACACACACACAGGCATGCAGACTGCAGGTACACACACACACAGGCATGCAGACTGCAGGTACACACACACACATACACAGGCGCACACACACACAGGCACGCAGACTGCAGGTACAGGCGCACACACCACACACACAGGCACGCAGACTGCAGGTACAGGCATACACACACATGCACAACTCCAAATTTTCTCTCTTTATTATTTTTCATAAACATGTCTCAATTATAATTTATTTTGCTGTAAACTGATAGGTCAGTGGTTATAACACTTATTAATTAAACACTTCTGTTTAGTCACCACTGATAATTATTTACTAATTTCTCTACCTAATTATTTTCTTTCAGGACGTGTTTGAGTTCCGCTTCGCGAAGATGCCCGATGAGGTACTGGAGGAAGAGGAGGAGGAGGAAGAAGGCTTGGCGCCGACCTCACTGGGCATTATCGGATTGCAGCACTCCTCCTCATCCTCATCTTCGTCTTCATCTTCGTCATCCTCGTCGTCTCCATCCTCTTCTTCGGAAAGCGAGCAGAGCAGCGACAGCGAGCCGAGCAGCGAGAGCAGCCCGAGCTCGGACAGCGAGGAGGAGAGAGCGCAGCGTCTGGCCCAGCTACAGGACCAAGTGTGCACTCAGGTACGCACAAAAAAACACACACACACACACACACACACACACTTTTATATATTATTAATAAACCGAATCCCACAAACTCACCTTGTGTCCCCCTTCACAGCTGCGGGCTGTGCACGAGCAGTTAGCCGCGCTCTCGTCCGGCCCCATCATCAAACCCAAGAAGAAGCGAGAGAAGAAGAAAGACAAGAAGAAGAAGAAGAAGCCGGAGAAGCGCAAAGGAGGCCGGAGCAACGAGAGGGAGAGGGAGAAAGCAACCAAAGTGACCAAGAGCAAATCCAGCAAAATGGCATCCATGTCCACTCAGAGCAAGAAAGCTCCTGCTAAGAAGAACAGCAAGAGCAACAAGTAAGGCGACGTTCTCTTGTGTTTCAGCTCTGAACCGAATCGTCTACATCGTCAGCTGTAACCACACTGCAGTATTAACCTTTACTTTAAACACTGCCACAATCAGTCACAATACTCCTAACTTTTTTCCTCAAAATCACGGACGTCATGTTGGACTTATTCCTCTTGTACATTATTTTTGTAATATTTATAATATTATTTATATCTTTTTTTTCTTTTTTTTTTAAATATTACTCTGGTAATTTTTTTCTTATTAAGAAATAACCCTTTATTTTTCGGCACCTGAGCTTCACAGTACTGTATGTAACATCGTTGCCTTATTTATGTTTGTAAACTTGTATGTCATATTTTTCTTTTCAGGACGACTAAGAAGTCTTTGGCCGCGGCGGCTCGTTTTTCGTCCCCTCCCCCGCCGATTCCACAGTACGACTCGGAGGAGGAAGAGGACGGTCTGCCTATGAGCTACGACGCCAAACGCCAGCTCAGCCTGGACATCAACAAGCTTCCGGGAGACAAGCTGGGTCGCGTCGTGCACATTATCCAATCCCGCGAGCCCTCGCTGCGTGACACCAACCCGGAGGAGATCGAGATCGACTTTGAGACGCTCAAACCGTCTACTCTGCGTGAGCTCGAGAGCTACGTCACCAGCTGCCTGCGCAAAAAGCCACGGAAACCTTACGGTAAGATTTTAAATGCGTCCTGGATACCCAGCATCATCAAATCAAGGTAGAACCCATAGCTGACTCCACCCCTAAGTGCACAGAGCTCTTACGAGGTCATGGATATTTATAAAATTGTAAATGGAGGTTTCTCTGTGAGAGCTAAAAGATATGAGATGTGATTATAAGTGTGAGTGAGGATCCAGTAGACTTGTACTTAACTGTGTGTGTGTAGTGATGAAGCCAGCTAGTGGAAAGTCTCGTGAGGAGCTGGCTTTGGAGAAGAGAAGGGAGCTGGAGAGAAGACTGCAGGACGTCAGCGGACAACTAAACTCTGTCAAAAAGCCCCAGAAACCCAAAGGTGAGAAACGACTCCTTTTACATTCTCTACCTCATCACCGGCATTCGGCCAAAAAACATGTCTAAAGTGTCTAAAGCAGTAAATTACAACGTTCTTCCTCACATGCACAATCCTACCCAGTACAGCGTTCTGTTCTCACTACTACACAAGCATTACACTACTGTCAGTATAGTGTGCGAGTCAACCTGAAATTAGCTACACAAGTTTCACCAAACTCTCTATAGAGTAAAAATCAGACTCTAATCACCAATTAGACTCTAATTCTCACATGCAGTGCAGATTCTCTGCATCCAAATCTACAGCGAAGCCAAACATGCTCCTCATCACCAGTTAAACTGATGAATCTAATCTTTAGTCAGTTGGCTGATGAGTAGCTAGGACGGGTAGCAGAGCTGTTATGGCGAGTTTCTCTGTTCATGTCTTGTGGAGCTCATCAGTTTTACCCTGCAGTGTAAAAGTGCCCCATTATTACGTTGTACTCTGTAAACCGTCGGCGTTTCCTCTTCCGCAGTGGAGAAAGCCAGCGTGAGCGCAGAGCCGCACTCCATGCCCGCTCGCCTGAGCGCCAGCAGCTCCAGCTCCGATTCCTCTTCATCCTCCTCCGACTCCTCTTCCTCAGACACCAGCGACTCGGACTCCAGGTGATCGTGCGGTTTACGAGAGCACCGCGACGTGACAGCGGCCGGTCCCGAAATCCTGGCGGGATGATTTCTGGGAGGACCGGGGTTGTCCTTTCAGATGGAGAAAGGAAAAAAACAAAACAAAAAAAAAAAGAGCCAAACTGTATCATCCCTGGGCCACACTTTCATGTGCAACGACAGATTCCCAAAAGCGTGTTTTGAGACGTGTTTGTTAACGATGTACAGACTGTGTTGGATTAATTTTTCTTTCATAAAGAAGACTTTTATAAACGTGCCCATAGTGGGAGGTCATGTGGACATAGAAACTGCGCTGGAGTCTATAGTCAGTCATATACGAGTATCTTTCTGTTCGCAGTGGATTTAGAGCCCGCTTTCAAATTCCGGTTCACTAAACCACAACGTTCGACACCTACCTTCACGTTTAATCTTACGTCAGCCTTAATTTGAAGCGAGCAAAACAATTTAACTCCTCATTTCCTACAGAACTTTAGAGCGGACATTTTGTCGCGTCCCGAAGACGGCAGAGAATTCGCGACACGCTTCTCGGGTTAGTTTTGCCCGTGTAACGATTAACCAAAAGGAGCAACGTCCATCATAAAACTCGGATCGTTAGTACTCGAGGATCTTCAGTGCGATTATTCCAGTGACCAGTAATATGTTTAAAAAAAAAAAACTCGTTAAAGGGGTAGTCTGTGATTTTTAGGCCGAAGTTAGCCGTCTTAAAACTCGACGTTCGAACACTGGGCGTGGCTTCGGACGGCACGCTGAAAGCTTTATTAGTTTGAGTTTAGAGAACTAGCTTCGGGTTCCTCCAGCAGAAATCGATGCTTTTCTCACGTTTTCACAAACGTGTCGAGAATGTGATGCGTTTTGGACTTTAATCGCTGACCGCACCTTTAATTTTCACATTTCATTTATTATTTGTTCATTTTAATGTTTTTACATCATCAAATACAGGTTCTGAACATCTCAAGCCGAAGTTTGTTCTTTGTTCCGTCACCTTAGCCGGATTTTCTGACGAGGCCGATACCGTGTGCACGCTAATTATAATCCCGAGTTACCCTGACCTCAGATCCGCAGCGCTGACCGTTTTCCTACTAGCATTCAGTCATCGCTAGCATTAATCGTTCCGCTTTAAGTCACAGATTCAAAACAAATCCGCTTTTGAAAATGTGATGCCTGAAGTTTGAGCTTTTATTTCATTTGTCAGGTTTGAAATTGTGATTTTTGTAGGGGGGCGAATAAGAAAAAAAACTGTGCATGAAAACGACGGCGCGATTTGTTGTATATAACCTCCTCAGATCCATTATTCTACTTTTTCTTCTTTGTTTTGTATCAACTATCATCGTTTTAACCTGTTTTTGTTTCTTGAATGTAAGGAGATCCACCCGGTTGTTGTGAAACATGTAGCTGCACAGACACAACATTCCGTTCCTGCGATATTTATATTTAAAAATATGGTCTTTGAATTGTATATTTAGTTTGGTTTTATTTGGGTGTGAATACATGTATGCCAACTGATTTCAGAATTGTTGCGTCTTTTTTTTCTCTCTTTCTTTTTTCTCTTTCCTCTCAGAGCTCCAAATACAATCAATCAAAAAAATCTTAACACGCCACAGTAACACGATCACTCTGATCGGGCAGGTAAGTGGGCGTGTCCTAATTCTTACCAATGTGAAAAAAATGCTAGGATCTTCATCCCGGTGTGTGAACAGTTCCTCATTCTCAGCTTCATCACTCCACATCTGATCTCAACTAAAGATCCTCGTAAGACGTAATCCTGTCCGTCTCGTATGAGACGTTTGTCACTTCCTGTGGGATTATTGTCCTGATGCACGCACACACACACACGTCCAGACTCGACCAGACACCTTGTGAACATTAATTCCAGCTTTATTAAAATTCTTTCTATTAATGTTGCCCATTTAGAGCACATGAATATGTTCATTCTGATCATATAACAGCTACAAACCAGGGATGTTGAAAGCTTCCAACGAGATTCGAGTCTTTTCGTGATAACTGGCATACATAAGATCCCGTATCAGGAGGATGATGATGATGTGCCCTGACGCTGCAAAGATGACTAGAGGAACATGACGACGAATTCGAGGTGTTGTCTGTGGGATGTGCTGATCAGTGGAGGTCCCATCTCTAAAGTTACAGGACTTCAAGCATCCTGCTGCTAATGTCTTGGTGCCGGATACCACAGTACACAATTTCCCTCTGAAAGGTATAAATTTATGCTAAAACGCATGTAGATGAAGATTTACAAAAAGAAAGTAGATGTGATCATCCTGAGATTAAAGAAGGACAAGCGGTGAACACATCCTTACTCAGAGTGCAGTGTGCTCGTATGGACACAGTGTGGTGCAATTGGCCCAGAGATGCATTGGAATAAACTCAAACCTTCAGGCTGAAACAGAGAGCACTTCATGTTACATCCCTCACGCTCTGTATGAACCGGTTTGAGATCAGTTCTACAGACGAAACCGGTACGTTTGTGTTCGTAAACAGTATTTATAAAAATCGGTTCTTGGATCATTTAAGAAATTTGAGTATTTAAAAAAACATTTTTTATAGCAAATGAAGAGGCTTACAGGCAAAAAGGTGCATAAGGAAAACAATTAACATTTATAGCTAAAGCTTAGTGCAGTGTAGCCTAGTTTTCATACACTTTTCAAAGCCGTAGTCCGGTTTTAACACCATTAGATGTCTCATCATAAGAAAATGAAATCATCACCCATTTACTTCATCCAGTTTGATTCTTGTTCTACCCCAAGGTCAGGATGCACCAATACCAACACTCCCAGTTCATCACAGGGTACTTATGGTAGGTTCACTTAATCTATATGTTACTCATATTGCGTAAAATTCTGGTCTTGTTGTGTAAGGAATTAAACACCAGGGGGTGCTGTTAGACGGAAATACTTAAAGACAGATAGTAGTTAATAAAGTATTCTTTCCTGAAGACTTTCCAGTGACCGAAAACGTCCTGTTTATTACTAAATACTGACACCGGAGACTCCGTCCAAACGTTAAAAAAAAAACTACACCGTATCACAAATAATAACGTATTTACACAAACAAGTGCAGATACGTAGCTACTCTCAGAGTACATCAACCGAAAAGCACCTTGGTATAAACAGTTTATTACAGATTACATCGTTTGAGACGCAGTTTAAAAAAACTAAAAAACTTTTAACTGCTACACTTCGTTTCAAAGTAGACTCTATTGTAATGGCTTGCAGTCGCATTTGTCCATGATTTATTAAATACGCTGCTCTCATTATCGTGCTTCCATAAGCAGCAGAGCCTACAGCAAGAGTGATCACGATGCCACTTATATTAATTAGCGACATTTTTCAAATGTCGCTTTAAAACACAATTATTCTTTCCAATCATCCGTATCGGCAGTCGTATATTGGATAACCGCGTTTGGCACGGCCGAGCGTACAGAGCGTAATTACGCACTAGACCCTTTCTGTCTTACTGTCTGTTTTAATCTATGCATGTCCATTCACTGCTGTCTCATTCGGCCTGTTGTAATATATATACGCGACGCATGAGAAGGAAATGCAGCGAACAACGGAATCATATCTCATATATTCTCTTCTTTATAGCTCTAAAAGTTTGCTTGTACTAACACGCATGAGTTCTAGTGCCAGTGTTTTTGTAAGGAATGAAGCGATTTGTGCTGTGATGGCAGAATAAACAACAACTTTCCTCTAACCGAACGTCCCGGAGTGTTTTATTCCTATTATAACATATCGATTGTTAGGACATTTCCAATGGCGTCGTTTAATCAAGTCGAGTGTTTCTTTTTTAGCCTTCATTCCTCACTCTCTGTAGCTTAGGGAGGACGAAACATCTTTTCTCCAGGATCGACACGCAAACACATAAAATGCGAAAACGCAACAGTGCACGGAAATAAACAAGACAAAACGTCGTGGCGATGTTTTAGTTCCTGTTATCGCTTAAGTTCCAGCAGCTCTAACCATTTGGTTCATCATCAGTCTCTTAGTCAAAGTTAAACAATGACAAAAAGAAAAAAAACAACACAACTTTGTTACAGAGAAACCGCAGACACTTGAGACTCATTATTTAAATATTAAGCAGAAATATTAAGCATTTTCTCCTTGTAGAAAATGTCACTATAATCACCTACCAGACAGCTTGTATACAGTACATCTCTGTCTTAGCTGTTACTATAGAAACCTTGGATCTGTTACACCTACACTCCGGTCAGAGCTACTCAAGTGTACCGTATTAACCAGAAATGACTCAAATTTATAGTTCATCAGTTCATCACGATCACTCCATCTCCATCTCCATGGCAGCGGATCATCGTTCATCAGGGAGAGAGCCATGATTAGGATGAGCTGAGTTAGAGCATGACCATGGGTCTGAACATAACCTTCTGCTTCTATGGACATGTCAGTATCGGCCCTGTGCTGAATAAACCATTTGTGGTCACAGCAACGTGGGAAAAACACATCTTGCTCCTTTTTTTTTTTCTTTCAGACTTTTTCTGATATGAGAGGATTCAATGTCTAGCAATGGAATATTAAACAGAATATTTTTAGAAGGTACTGCTTACTTCACATGAGATCATATCAGCGCTAACTAATGTATACGCAGAAATGACTGCAATAAACTTTGAGTATATATATATATATATATATATATATATATATATATCTTGTTTTCATCTGTTTATTTATATGCCCATTTATATGATGTATCCGGTTCATTCAGACTGAATCAGTTTGGTTCATTTATTAAAATCTTTAAACGGACATTCGTTTCGAAAGCAGAGATACATAAAATCCACAGATGCTTCAATAATAAATAAAGCAGCTTTGATAGACGTGAGTTGTGATTTCCAATAATACCTCAATTCCTGGAACTCCAAGTGAACTCTAGTGAAAGTATTTTTTTTAGTTATCTACAACGTAGGGCTCATGGCTTAAGGTCAAGGTTTCGATATTAAACATCTAGGGTTCTACCTGCTAATCTTGTAGCTTTTGATCTGAACCGTATCCCAAAACCGGTCCCAGATTAACGTTTACACCCCCAGATCAGTGACATTGTAAGTCTTGTCAGGTTATTTATAATTAGTAGTAAGTATTCTGTACTAGAATGTGAAGTAAAGGATGTGAGGAAGTTTTGGCATGTTAAGGCTTTAATTTGTTGGGGAACAATGGTGCAGAAAATCTTGGTTTTAATGCAGCAATAACAATAATGGCTATTTTTAGGACTGAAGAATCTTTCTTAAAGACCAGGTTTTTATTAGAATATCTTATTTGCGCTGATTGTCTCGACCCTTCCTGGATTTATGAACCAAGTAAAAAAAACTGCGGTAAATGACAACATGCAGGCTTCAGCAATGGGTGCTTTGTTTTTAACCCCAAAATGAGAAATGGTACATGCTACACTAAAGGTCTAAAGGTTACTTTGAAACAAGAATATGGTTATTCTCTGTTAGCCACAAGTATATGATTATTATTATTATTATTATTAGCTAGCTTGATGCTCTAGTGTACAGTGACGAAGGTCTGTGAGCTACGGTGAGCTGGAAGGGTACGAGGGCATCATGGACTGGAGATCAGATCAGATGCTAATCACATTCTATTGAACCAAACAGTCTTGTTTGTGTACCGTTTGGTTCAATAAAACAACATCTAAATCTTTCCATGAAGCCCAGATTCATAAATCATAAATATTTATACACTCTCATAAAGTTTTAATATTGTGCTATTAAAAAATGTTGTAATACAAGTGTCATAGTTCATTATAATGCTGTGTACTGTATTGTAATAGCTATGAACAGTTATATATATATTGTAAAGCAATATATTAACTTTCTTTTTCTGATGCAATGCAGAAGCAACTAATTACAGATAACAAACACACACACACACACACACACACACACACACGCACACATTATGAGGTGAGTTTTTCACCTGAAAAACCACTGAGACTTTCATTGTTTCGTCAACGAGCGGTTTCATCTGAATATCACACTCCAAAGCTGAGATACTGCTTGATGAGTTAACCTGTAGTCCTAAAATATACAGGTACGAGCTAGTCTAATTTAAAAGCCATTACAATCTGTGTGATTATCTCGGCTTGAGTGTTTGATATATTCAGTATGATTTGAACGGTTTGCGTTTTAATCTTAGTAACAAATGGTGCGAAAATGAAGACGATTGGAGAACGTCGAAAATTCAGTGTTTGGGGTGAAGAGTTTGTACTTTGCTCTGTAATTTATAACTCAGCTTTGGAGTATGATATTTAGACAAAACCTGCACTTCTGTTTATGAAGAAGATTGCAAAAGGTCAATTTTTACTTTCTCAGATTTGCCCCAAATTCACACTGTGGATTAGTTCAGTCAAGACATACAGTGGTGTGAAAAAGTGTTGGCCCCGTCCTGATTTTTTTAATTTATTTTTTTTGCATGTTTGTCACAAGGGGGGCACGGTGGCTTAGTGGTTAGCACGTTCGCCTCACATCTCCAGGGTTGGGGGTTCGATTCCCACCTTGTGTGTGTGGAGTTTGCATGTTCTCCCCGTGCCTCGGGGGTTTCCTACGATTGGAGAAGGTTAATATTTTAATCATTCTTTCATTCATTCATTCATTCATTCATTCATTCATTTTCTACCGCTTATCAGAACTTCTCGGGTCACGGGGAGCCTGTGCCTATCGAGGCAGGATACACCCTGGATGGAGTGCCAACCTATCACAGGGCACACACACACTCTCATTCACTCACACACTCACACACTATGGACAATTTTCAAGAAATGCCAATCAACCTACCATGCATGTCTTTGGACCGGGGGAGGAAACCGGAGTACCCGGAGGAAACCCCCGAGGCACGAGGAGAACATGTAAACTCCACATACACAAGGCGGAGGCGGGAATCGAACCCCCAACCCTGGAGGTGTGAGGCGAACGTGCTAACCACTAAGCCACCGTGCCCCCCATATTTTAATAGAAAATAATAATAAAAAAAAATAACTGTAAGAGTTTAGCCTTTATGTTCTCTGAGTAAAAAATTCTACTTTCTCAGATCTTTACCAGATTCAGTGTGACTGAACAAACATCAACAAATGTACAATTTCTCAGTTTAATAATAATAATAATAATAATAATAATAATAATAATAATAATAATTAATAACTGTATTTACTTCATAGTTATTCCTTGTTTGATGAGGTGAGTAAAAACACTAAAATACACAGTGTACAAAATCCTCACTGACAGTGTAGGTCCTTTTTTGCCCCCCAAGATAATAAAGCAATGTTTTACGCTCAGATATGTAGACTGTACACTGGCAGGGAAAAGTGTTTGAACACCTGCCGTTTTTTACGTTTTAGTCTGATCACTATTAATCTCACAGATAACTGAGAACCAGCACAGAAAACAGCACATGGAGTTAAAAAAGGAAATAAATATTAAATTCTCCCATCAAAAAGTTTAACTGTTTGTATATAAGGTCTCTTGGACTTAAACAGGGTTCTAAACATTTATAATAAAAGAAAACATCACAAACAAAATAAAAAAAATTAATATTTAATCTCACAATATGTAAAGATGTTAACAAGTGTATAAAACTCTGTACTTGTCGTTTTATACAAGTGATATATATATATATACAGTATATACTGTGTACTGTGTGGAAGGAGGACGTTATGTAACAAAGGACCTGTAACTTGAGTTAAACACTGTCCTCTGGCAGCTGCATCTTCCCAAGCATGTGTGTATTGAATGATTAACCCGCGATAAGCCGATATAGTGACGCGAGCATTGCTAATAAAAACCCCATCGTGTCCCGAGACTAGCTGTGTGCTTAGAACCACAACCATGGCTCTCATTTATGTTACCGTTCTCTGCTTGGTGGCTCTGGTGTCATCTGTTGAGTTAGATGTTATAGAGCAGCCTAGTGTCATTCGTGCTGGGAGGAGTTACGCATCGCGAAATTACACCTCAATCCTTTCGGTGCCAAATGGAGAGCAATTTGGGAGCTGGACGTGGTCAGAGTTGTGTCCTGAGAAATTCTACGCCACTGGATTCAGCCTAAGGGTAACAATTTCTTCAAGTCCGTCACTGTTATAACCAGAACGTATATCTATAGCGTATCTCTATGTATGATCCTGTCTACAGATCGAACCTAACCAGTACGGAAGCGATGACACGGCTCTGAACGGAATCCGCCTGTTCTGCGTCCAAAATGAAGACCGTCGCTTCATCTACAGTGTGGAGTCCCATACTGGACAGTGAGTTTCTCTGTAAACTTCAGTGTACATTGAATTTCGCAATGCTAAATCACAACAGCACACAATATCACGTTTAGGAAAATTAATCAAGCAAGTTTGAGGTCACTATTCCTACGTAAAGTGTTATACATCTCACTACAATGACTTGTGTATGTACAGGTGTATACCAGGCATTATGAGGTATTATGAATGCTGCGTAACATGTTAGAAATACATTATGAAATCATATCCAGGAATCATATTATTATTTTTTTAAATGAGTGGTTGTAAAGTGATTTATTTAGCATTCGAAGGAGTCTCCAGTACCAGCAATAAGTCTCCCGGATGGAAGGTTTCTGGGTAATGTGCCATCTTTGTGAACCTTAATTAAGCGATTATAATAAGATAAGAGATATACCTTTATTCGTCCCACAATGGGGACATTTCTCTGTTACAGCGTCAAAAAAAAAATAAAATAAAAATAAAGACATAATATATTATACAGTATATAAGCAACACAATGTATAAATACAAAGAAGAAAAAAGAGACCACGAGTAAGTAGTTACGCTAACAGACAAATTGCACACAGGTAATATTGCACACGTTTTTAAAATGTAATGTAAAAGTAAGTACATTTTACAAATATATTCCAAATAAATATGACTAGATGCTCTTATTTCTTAAATAACAAACAATGATGTGTCAACTAGAATTAAAACACTTCATTAAGTACTTTTTTTTGTAAAACAGATTTCTCTATTTATTTCCTTAATGTATTTTATGCTGCAGTTAATAGGTCTAAACTTTAAATTAGGTCATTTGGAAGTTTGCTGAGTTTAAGGTACAAAACAAACATGTGCTTTATTAGCATGAAGCTATTAGTTCTCAGGACATTATGATGCAGTTACTTTCTCAGACCATTCAAACAACAGTCTTTGTTGACTGACTGAATATAAATCCTACTATAAATTTCTTTAACATAAGGAAGTGATATTTTATTAACTGTGAACTGTCTGAGCCGCCATGTTGAATTGGGCTTGTGGAGAATTTCCAGACTTTCTGATACCAAGATAAAGAGTGTTTTCTTTCATTTTACCTCATCTGAGGTCGATAGGTTAGGTTGATAGGTCATCTGGGAAACATGCTGTAGCTGAATCCAGTAATATTTATTACATGGAAGAACCAATCGTGGAAATTAAGCGCTATGTAAATTCAGGCCCCACAACACCAGAGAAAGTTTTGGCATGGAGGAGTTTATAAATTGCATCTGTGTGTGTGTGTGGTTTTTTTTTATGTTTAATGACATTTTTGTTTGTGGAACCAAACCAACACGCTATTTATTATTTAACCCGTTAAACTCCCAAGAGCCGAGCCCAAGTCCGGACTTCCATTCCTCACTCTTGTAACTCTACACCTTTCCCATTACTTCCACTGCAGTTACTGAATAATTGGCTGAAAGATTAATAGCTGAATTATAACCCCAGGTTTCAGAGGGTTATTATTTACCACAGAAAAAAAAATGTCGGTCTTTGAGGCAAGTTCCAGGTGATTTTAGGCGCCAAACTAATGATGCCGTGGTGCTCCACATATCCAGGAGTGCTGTCATATTCCCAGCTCTTTCATGATAAAGTGACTTATTCTATAAATTATTGAACCCTCAGGATCCTGGCCTACTTTTGAGCTTTCTGAATTCCTTTATTATTCGACTTCTCACATTATAATTATGAAAAGCAGCCAGATACTGTATATGAGCTTTATACTGTATTTTTCTGATGTAATCATATGTAATAATTTAATCCATAAATGCGATCACAAGCACTTAAACAGCCAGCATACAGAAATACATTTATACATTTTGAAATCGGTTTATTACGGATCTCTTTTGGAATCGGATGAACAAAAAATGGAGGTTGATTTAGTTAGCTGTTCACATAACAGTGATAAAATACACACAGAAGCTGCCCCAGTTCTACGGTGTATAGATGACTTTTTTTTTTTATAATGATTGGCAAGCTTAAGTGCCTATTTTTGGACTTGCAATGTTTGCCAATTCCCACCTCATACCATCCTATGATGGGGAAAGCTAACACACTCATCCTTATTCTTCTTGTCAGGAATAAAAGATGGCAAGGCCTGTGGGTAAAGACAAGATCCTAGGATTAGGGTTAGGGATAGGATTAGGGTTAGGGTTAGGATTAAGGGTTAGGGTTAGGAAAGGAAATGCTAAATAAACATTTCCTCACAGAAAACATCACCATACCATAACATTCACTTGTGTACACTGTTACTATAGAAACGATCAATCAGACTGAAGAATTCAGCAGATACTTTGGTGTAATGATTAATTCTGCACTATAATTAGGGTTAGGATTAGGGTTAGGGTTAGGATTAGGGTTTGGGTTAGGGTTTGGGTTAGGATTAGGGTTAGGGTTAGGATTAGGGTTAGGATTAGATCCGTCACGTGTCCGATTTTCATCGAATGCTTACAATATGAAGGAAAGGAAATGCTAAATAAACATTTCCTCACAGAAAACATCACCATATCATAACATTCACTTGTGTACACTGTTACTATAGAAACGATCAATCAGACTGAAGAATTCAGCAGATACTTTGGTGTAATGATTAATTCTGCACTATAATACCTCTTCACCCCAATACACTAATTACAGACATGGCTATAAACTGTGTCCATGATGCTGGAAGGGGTAAAGGCCCGGTCTCTCCGGGTAATTGAAGTATCATTAGAGATGTCCAGTAATGGACACAGCATTGATTAGATGTAGGCCGTTTGATTAAAGTGCCACCGGTGTTGGGATTATAGCCGAGCTTCCTGTAAAACCCATTTAGACTGGAGACTAGTTCTTCTGCCACAGACACAATTGCAGT
This sequence comes from Tachysurus fulvidraco, assembly GCF_022655615.1. NCBI lineage: Eukaryota > Metazoa > Chordata > Actinopteri > Siluriformes > Bagridae > Tachysurus > Tachysurus fulvidraco. The sequence goes on from NC_062542.1 coordinate 3,007,643, forward strand.
AACTAGCCATCAACAACTCTGAAGTGAACTCTGATGAACCCTTCATGACTGAAATAAACTGAAAGGAATGTACGTGTTTTTTTCTTTGGGTTCAGATCAGGGTTGTTGGATTATGACTGCTAATCCAGATTTTCACATACATCTTGTCAGGAAAGTAGATCTGTCTTTTATAGAAACATGTCACAGAACCAGTTCTGGGTCTGTGTTCTTTCTCACCAAGACATTTTTCTTTTGTTGTTGTTATTTGTAGTAACTGAAGTCAAGCGGAAAGCAAAAGGCATGCAATTCAGTTTGAAGTTTCTTTGACCTTTAGCACTTAGGGCCTAGTTTTAGCCAGCAGCTGACTAACACATTCCGATCTTTTCAAGAAAACTGCAGCGGCTTAAATTTCGAAAGTTTTTAAAGTCCTCAAAAACATTCTCACCGGAAATCTTTCTTCATAAAACATCCACCTCCAACACATCCATTTCTTCAGACAGCCTCCAGACTCACTGATGCGGTTTAGGACACGGTGTGACTCGCGGTCATGTATAAAACATGAACTAAACTTGAGGCAGGCTTTGCCATACGGCTTTGTCGATGCGTATAGACTAGTGACAGAAATTCGGTGAACTCTCATTTTGAGCTCTTATACCCTCATGGCTCATTTCAAAGTGTCCAATATTTCAACAGGCTTTGAGAAATACAGCAAACATCCCAGAATGAATGTATTTGTGCCTGCTTTGTCTCGTCTGTGATTCATTAAGGAGATTCGTTTGCATTTTTCCTGATAATTCATCAACCTTAATTTGCATGAAACATATAAAACAGCACATCCTACACAAGCAACGGTCATTATGATGCTGAAAAGAAGCAATGTGATTAAATTACAGGGCAATACTTGTGAGTTAGTTCACCTAAAAGAGTCGGTTTATTAAAGAGCCGACTCAATTATGAACGACACATAAAACACACTATAACATCTGTATTAAATTAATGTTATTTTGATTGCATAATATATCAAATGAGTAATGCTACTGCATAGAGCTACATAAAAACCTGGTTTATGTAGTGTATGCTAGTCAGCTCTTCATGTTCAAAGCTCAAAGATCTGACTCATTACTGAACTACACCTAACCAAATTTTACTAGATTTTTTTATATATAATTTTTCTGTTTTCAGTGTTCTGTTTTCTTCTTCCTCAGTTTTGGTGAGTGGTCAGATCCTCAATGGTGCCCTTCTGGTACATTGAGCTCGTTCCAGCTGCGTGTGGAGCCTCACCAGGGCATCTTTGGTGACGACACGGCCGCCAACAACGTCCGCTTCCGTTGTAGCTCCAACCCAACTCTGGAAGGCCGGGGCATGACCTGGGGCGAGTACGGAGAGTGGAGTAGCGATTGTCGCAACGGGGGCATCTGTGGCATCCAGACCAAGATGGAGCTGTACCAAGGTGGACTGGACGACTCGTCACTCAACGACGTGCGTTTCCACTGCTGCACTCGCACACAGTGAGATCGGATTTGGCGCTAATCGGATTCCTGTCGTGGGAAATCTGTTTTTTTTTTGTTTTGTTTTTTAGAAGTGAAAGAATGATATGATGTCATTGTTCTGATAAATATCAGGATGCGCTTTTCTCAGAGTTGCAACGGTGACACTTCTGTGACAGTCTGACTATCTTCGATTCCCAATTAGATGATTGGATATAAAAATAAATTCATGTCATTCATATGGAACTGCTGTTCTATTGTATTGTTGGAAATGAATTATTGTCACACATTCTGGAATATGAAAGCACTAAAAATATTTTAGTCATTAGATTATTAGATATATTAACAATTCACAGTTTTATTGCTGTGAAATGAAACAAAGGCAAATCTATCGTTGGGCACTAAACAGAATAAGAGGGTTTTACACTTTCCTAAATTAAATATAGATCCGTTTTAATCCAGTTTTTCCCCACCACCTTTTTTCCATAATTGAAAATTGTTTAATGAGTTTTCACATTTACATTCTGGCCCTTGAGAGTTAATACAAAGAGACCAGGCGGAGATAAAAGCACGCCGTTGTTGTGATTGCAAACACATTTCAATATTGCTGTGCTTTTCGTACACACCGGTTCTGTTGATTTATGGATTAAAACGTCAACATCGCCCAAAATCTTTATTTATTTATTTTGTTAAAACTGAGGCATTGAGGGCAAACGATAGCAAAACTAATGCATGAAGGGCAAAAGTAACCATGAATAAATGAATGTCAAACGTCATCTTCCTGATTTTAAGGCGTACGTTAACATTAATTGATTATCGCTCATCAGTAGCACTTCATAAGAGGTTGTGTTTGTTGTTTCAAGGCAAAGGTGCTTTTCTTTGTTTAAATGTGCATACAAAAAAAAAATACATAGGGTAAGTGTGGCATGTGCACATACATAGGGTAAGTGTGGCGTGGGCGTGGTGGCCTGGGATTTTCACTGGGCTGGTTCCATGCTACACGCCATGCTTTTTTTTAATGCATTATACACTAGTTGACAAACATATCATGAATATAACAATGAAAGCAGCCATATTCATTCCACAAAACAAACAAACAAACAAACAAAAAAAACAAAAAAAACAAAAAAAACATATACACACACAAACAGGGTAAGCATGGCATGTGTGGGACGGCTGGGGATGGGTATGGATTTTGGGACCATGGAGCAGCACCTCACCTTGATAGCCCGTTGTAATATGACGCCAGTGGGGGTCTATACTATGTCATGGCCATGAGGGTTTATCAGCGGCAGGTTTATGATACCTTATCGTTAATAGCTGTATCAATATTACCATTATTACCATTATTATTATTATTATTATTATTATTATTATTATTATTATTATTATTATTATTTCTATTATAACTACTACTATTATCATTACTATTAATGGCTGTATCGGCATTATTATTGCTATTACTACTACCATTTCTATTTGTCCTCTTCCTGATCCTTTGACCTCCCCTTCATTCCGTATGTAAATATGTTTATCATTACTACTACTGCTAATACTATTATTACTATTTCTTATTAATTTGAATTTTCAATATTATTATTATTATTATTATTATTATTATTGCTATTACTGTTGACATCGTCACCTTCCTCATACCCAATTTTACATTTACATTTTGCCTTGTGTGATACTATTACTGTCTTCATCGTTATTATTGTCATTATAATTAATATTATTTACATTTATATATTTTCCTCTTTGATTTATGTATGTGTGTATACTGTATACACACACACACACACACACGTTTTGTTTTGTTGGTCTTTGTATTTGTATTTTGCATACTAAAAAAATGAGTCAACTGGTTACAGCTGCTATAACAGGAAGTAACATGCTTCATGGACTTTTCACGGCATTATAGTATAAACGGTTGAACTATAAACTGGCATGTTGTTATTCAACCAGCGATTCTACTACGTCACATCAATTCAGCACATATTCGATTAGCAGCATGGCTAGTTAGTAAACTTGGCTAGCGAAGTGTAATTGTAAGGCACACCAAAAACATATCAATAGATATTATATTACACAGAAATTTAGCTTGGTAGAGGTAGTTAGCTAGTAAATCAGTGGCTAGCTGATAGCAAGATTCTTTAACCAGCTGTTATGTTGCGTCTAATTCAATCTACACTGTGCACAAGTACATTAAGTGGTATAAATAAAATAATCTAGGCTTGTTAGCTAGCTACCTCACTAAAATATCCAAACATACTAATGACTTTCTCCTCACAATGAACGTTGTAGGAATTTCCAAAGTGTTTTTTTTCCTATTAAAAAATATTTTTAAGAAAATTTTTGTGTTCATTGTACTTAATTAATCATGTCTGAAACCTGCTTGAAATGAATACCATGGACATTTTTTTCCTGCATCCTGTCAGCGGGGACTGTTTTCCATTCAGCGTTAAAATACTGACGCTCGTCCATAACTGTTCAAACAGTGAGTCAAGAGAAATACAGAATCTCCTCTAATAAGACCTGTTTATAAATGCAATGCAGTTTCATGTAGTAAACAGGTGGTAAACTGCATTTACAAATACTTAAGGTATTGAAGTACAACGTAATAAAATTATATCATACAGCGGCCCGAAGGGTGGCTAAAAATAAACCAGCATTCATCTTCAAAATGGGCTTTGTTCTAACCAAATTAGATAGTTAATTTATTTATAAGACGCAGTTGAGAACAGACATCCAAGCCAAAGCTGTTACCGTAAATGTCTATTTAAAGCTAATTTAAAAAAAAGAATCTAAATCAAACACAATAAAAATTATACACATCGAGTGCATTGAGCATAACTGACCACTAAAGGGCGCTGTGTCCTTCTACAGATTGAATCGAACACATGGTTTTGATTACAGTCTGAGTGCAGAGACATTTGCATTATAACTACAACACTTGATAGATCTGGAAATAAACGAGAATGTTAACATGTTTGATGAATAAAATGCGTTAGTAAATTTAAACAATTTGCTTTAAAAGCTAGCATTTATGAGACAGCCAGAATTTACGTAATGTTTGCTGGGAATGTGGTTTCACAAACAAGAGGCTCTATAGAAAAGAAATAACTTCACACTCTATAAAGAAAACCTCACGGTAAGAAAGCAATTTAGTGACTAAACCCTTTAGTATGAATCTAGCTAACGTTACGATTAATTTTGCTACACAGTCATTCTAAATGCTAAATGAAGGTTCTAAATACTATTAAGAGTAATTAATAATGGTATGCTTGCACTACATTATGGGTAAGACACAGTAGTCAAAAAAAAATAGGTCAAAGATGCTCAAATAATAGGTTTACGATAAGCTGTTCAAGTTGTTGTTTTTTTTGTTTTGGTTTTTTGTTTGCTTGCGGAAATCTTAGCTAGCTATTTTTTTTAATTAAATTTTCTGATGTGGAAATTTCCCAACATTCATTCATTCATTTTCTACCGCTTATCCGAACTTCTCGGGTCACGGGGAGCCTGTGCCTATCTCAGGCGTCATCGGGCATCGAGGCAGGATACACCCTGGACGGAGTGCCAACCCATCACAGAGCACACACACACTCTCATTCACTTACACACTCACACACTACGGACAATTTTCCAGAGATGCCAATCAACCTACCATGCATGTCTTTGGACAGGGGAGGAAACCGGAGTACCCGGAGGAAACCCCCGAGGCACGGGGAGAACATGCAAACTCCACACACACAAGGCGGAGGTGGGAATCGAACCCCGACCCTGGAGGTGTGAGGTGAACGTGCTAACCACTAAACCACCGTGCCCCCATTTTCCCAACTTTCGAAGCTAAATATATGAATCAAAGTATAGCAATTATTTAATAATCTACTAACTACCTTAGAGAAAAAATAGCTAGCTAGTAGCTAGTGAAAAAATAGCTAGCTAGTTGCTATACAATTGTTGTCTAATAAGATGTTAAGACAAAATCTAAAATATTTCACACGTCCAGGATCCTGTTTCTCAGCTGGTTCCTGAAGAACTGCCTGAGTTGTATCCATTATTTAGAGACCCTGGGTAACCCAAGCGTCATTAGAGTCGTCCGGTAATGGAGGCAGCATTGATTGGATGCGGTCGTTGTGGTTAGTGCCGCCGGCGTTGAGGTTATAGACTCGTGTCCCTCTGAGATTCCCACGTCTGCTGGAACACTTCACACGGCTATGGAGTCTTTACAAAATGCTGGTGGTTAAAACTCGCTGAGCTCTGAAGAGCACTTAGAGGCTTAAATAACTGTCGATGAGTGTGATGTCTGCAGGTAGAGAGTGCTACTTGAAGAGATTAGAACACAACCTAGCTTTAAAAAAATCTTTAAGACATGTCCTTTGAGACACCTATTAGCTGTTGACATCTGTGTTGATTTCTTTTGACCACACCTATCTGACTTTCTTCTTTTTTCCTTTTTCATCATTGTCATGGGTTAATTTGTAATCTTCTATCGTTGTTGTTATTATTATTATTATTATTATTATTATTATTATTATTATTATTATTATTATTATTATGCAAAAAACTGTTAAATATTCTTACAGTTAGCAAAATCTAGTAATGGCAATCCAGTACCTGAATGAGTGAGAAGGCAAATCACAATGATTGACTGACTCTACCTCTGACTCATTGACCTCAGTCAAAGCAAATGTTGGTCATGACTTCACTAAATCAAACACTGATTCAAACGTTTAACGAGAGAGAATCTTGAATCTTGGACATGAACAAAAAGATTCGCTGACTCAACCACTTGACTCTCTGAAGGAAAGAGAATCTAAGTGAATCTCAGACATGTCAGAAATGATTCACTGTCTAAAATGCTGATTCAAATACTTAAATCTTGGTCATGACCAGAAACGATTCACTGATTCATATGTGAAGATTTCTGACTCAAACACCAACTTGAATAGCTACAATAAGAGTGAAGCTCTTAATAGAATCACTGACGGAACACCGATTCACTGAATGAAGAGAAAAGTGAAATATTTGTTCAAAAATAACCAAAATAAATCACTTACTCAAACACTGATTTGTTCAATGTCACATGAATGAGGATTCTTGGGAACGAGCAAGAAGATTCACAGATAAGCCGAATGTTATAGGAGCAAATCAAGGCCAAAACAGAAACGAATCACTGATTCAAACACTGATTACAGTGTTATTTTTTCACTGATTGAAAAATTGATTCGCTGAACGAAAGAGAATCAAATCTCGGTCACGACCGTCTAAGATTCACCGATTCGAATGCTGATCTTCTGAAAAGGAAAGGAAGAAATTTCTATTGATATTTAAAAGGATTCAGTTACTCGGATGACACGGATTAGGTTTGGGACACATGAACACAAAAATACAGACTTCGCAGATGTGTAAAAAAAACACAGACAGGTAAAGATAAAATAGAAACATAAGCAAACGTATTGTTCGATAGTTTACACAGTTCAGAAGCAACTTAAAGAAAGGAATGATTCAGTGACCGTAAGTGATTTGTTCACTTTAGCTGCTCGTTTAAAAAAAACGAATAAATTCTGAACTAAGTATCAGAGATGGTTAATGAATGAATAATAATAAGGACTCAACAACGAGGTACATTAAGCATATTTAGAATATTTATGTCATAATTACTCAAACGCAAACCAAAATAAATCATATTTATAATATACAAATTGTACAGGGGACGTTAACGTAGAAGGCAGACTGTAAATACTTGGACGCTGAGGCTGTTTTTGTTACTTAGCTCCACACTGGCTGTGAAAAGAAGCCAACTAAATACTCAACTCACACCTAATGGAGATATAAATACCCTTTAATTAAAGCTGACTGTCTGCTCTTTTATCTCATAGTCATTATTATTTTACAAATCCAGTGTGTCAGAAAATAAAAAAATAACAAATAAGGAATCATGTCCAATTAGTTACAGGCTGCACTTATGGAGACAATGCTATACAAACAGCTGCGATAGACAACAACAATAATGTTAATCGTATTAAAAAAAAAAGAAAAAAAAGCAAACTTCCAAAATGCATTATTTTTTTAAAAGATTAACATGTTTTTTTCATACAGAGCCCAAAAACAGACAAAACCTCCTACGGCCTTTGAGCCTTGGTCCCCTTTTAGCACACCAGGAAACAAAGCAAACAGGAAATGGATTGAAGGAACCATGGGTTGTTATGCGTAATGACCTCTCTCTGCACCGCTGCAGTTTTTGACACATGAAAAGGTTGTGTAGAAAACGAGCAAAGTGCATATTAGCTCTGTCCACGAGGGGCAAGAACATTCCAGACGGGGGTCGAGTAGTCCATTAGCCACAGCGGGAGTAAATGTCACTAGGCTCCGTCTCCTATGTTTGTTTTTTTCCCGACTTGTTTGCAGGCGAAGGAATCAACCAAGATGAAAATGCACCTTCATGGAAAGTCGGCAGGGTCACTACTGTATTCATGTACGCATAACAAATGACAAAACCCTGGAGGCAGCATGTATGTTTTACACCGAGCAGACACAAACCATTTATCGTCTAAAAACACGTTCGTCCCTTTTGACGTCCAGCATCTACGAAGCAATGGCGTATTTTGGTTAAAGCCCATTCAGCATTCAGGTAGTCAGGATTCACAGAGCACTGGAAAACCTGACTGCTCATCGACGTTAACGAATCTTATCTCAGCACTACAGACAAAGTGTGTGAGTGACAACCTGAATTACACACGCGGCAGATGAAACAGCGGCAGAACACAAAGTACACTTAACCACCTGTCAGAAGAACATAACAATTATCAGTTCAGTATTAAAAAGACGAGCGGATGAAAAGACCAGGATGAGTACGGAATGTTTTTTTTTTCTGTTTGGTAATTATAAACATCCTGAGAGACAATAACGGCATCACGTGACGATGATAAAAACGTCCCATCGAGCTACGTTGCTCCATCAAAAGACACAAGAAAAAAGGTCACTTAGCATTAACGAAAACCTTCACGCGAACAAAGTCTCTGCTTTGTTTAGGCTGATAATAAAAATATCAATGTTTATGTTTATATATGGGTCAAAGACGAAACAGGGTTTGCAAAACTGAAAAAAAGGCGTAATTTTAGCCAGTTGGGATGTTTAATAAAATATAAATAGAAATTAATAATATTTTGAAATGCAGAAATTTTGTCAAAAAATCAGAAGCGAGGATGAACAAATCAGAAATCATCAGCACTTAAGAAGAACTCGAATGCTTTCTTTTACCCGGAAAGCAAATCGAATTGACAATTTCAACAGTGAAAGCTAACGGATTTTTCGTTTTTTTCTGGATTTTCTTGTGATTGTTGCATTTTTTTTTTTTTGTAAATATTCAGGATTTTTTTTTGCTTTTGTTGCAAAAGACTACTTGCATTTCTGAAATGAATAAATAGCTGGAAAATATCTGCATCATTTTGAAAAATGTCAAGATCCAATTGAAAATCTGAAATCCTAAACGGATCGATATACTAATGTAACGTTATATTTGTACGACCGTTAGCTTCTGAATGCTGTATATCGTGTTAGCTCGTTCAAAAAAACAGCTGCGTTTTGTCATGCTAATGTTATTATTTTTTCTATCTTTAAGCTGTATATTAACGTATTATACGAGTAATGAAACAGCTTTACACCAAATGTTATTTAGATTCCATCTACTTCCATGTACTTCATTACTTACTAATTCATCTGACTTGCAAAAAATTGTTCGGCTAATGTGTGTAGCTACAGATTTACAGAGTAGAGCGAACTACACTTAAAAATTAAAGCGTCTGTTTTACGAAAGCGATTCTGAAATAGTGATATAATGAGTTCATTATTTCTCTGCTTGTTTAAACTTCTTGTACACTGTAAATAAAATAAAAAAAAACCAAAACAACAACAACAACAAAAAAAACAAAAACAATGCAAAATCTGGTCTAGAAATTTGTCTATATCTGTATAAGGCACATTTTAGCTGTATTTAAATACATAGATGATGTATGGAACTGATGTACTGTAAGAATGATCGCTTGCTGGTATGATTATATATATTTTTTTCCTCAGCAAATTCTTACGTTTTTCGGTCTTCTAAAACAGTTTCTTTTCCTTCTTTCATGTCTTTAAGTCACTTTAAGTATTATGTTGAGTTTCAATGCTAAACAATGCTATGATACTATACAACGATGCAGTTCCTTTTCGTCTTTAACCCTTGTGTATGTGCTATAACTCGTGTTACTCCTCAGCTTATTCAAAAAGCGAGACTGGAAAGTGAAAAAATGAAACGCATCACTCACATCTCGATAGAAATGAACCAAACGTGGAAAGAAACGCCGAACCGCGAGGACGAAAGAAGCCAAATTACTGCAGGCAAACAGCGCCAGCCCATAATCCACACTCATTTATCTGTTATTCTGTTCCCCTCACCAAACCACACGAAATAACAAGCTTTAAAAACACTAGCTTGGCCAGTTTCCCGAGCACAGATTAAGTCTTCTGCTAATCGGTAGCGTCACTGGTGATTCTCTGTGGAAAATCGTTTCGACTCCCGAGCTTAATCTTTGTCCGGGAAGTTGCAGTCAGCATCATGTGATCGCTAAAATTCTTCTCCTTGTCATTTTTTTTATCATAATCCACTCAGCCGAGACCGGCAGGAGCGCAGTGCCGGCTTCAAACACCCTTGACAAGAGCTCTTCGTTTGAAATCGGAACATCTTTAACATGGACAGAAATTCACGCTTTGAGTCCTATGACGCCGTACGTCTGCTGTCAGGGTGTAAAATAAATTATGGATCGAGAGTCGAACGAAACTCCCAGCGTTCGTTACAGATAAATGAGCGGTCATGACATTCAGCTAATAGGTGCATCCTTATCCTGTGATGCTCCAAAGGTCACTGACAGTTTAGTTTAGGTGCATGAAAATGGATGCTGCACATGTGGTAACAGTTGCTTTGTGGTACAGAGGATTAGGACCTCATTTGTCTGTCATGCTCTTGAGAGCTGTTCATTTTGGTTTCTGAAGATTTTGCAGACATCGGGGGGAATTTGACATTCATTACCTCGGTGAGTCAGAAATACACCAAAAGAAAAAGAAAAAAAACCCCTCTGTTGCAGAGTCAGCGTAGATTGTCTCTAAATATGAAACACTTTGTTCGGCTGGCATCGAAGATGTTCCTCTAATGCTGACAGCTCAAAACATGGCCTTGCTCAGTGTGCATTTTAGGAGCATCAGCGCATACAGTACACTGATTCGCCAGCTTATCAGTGACATCATCTGAATTTTAGCTACAACAATTGTCCATTTTATCAGGTACGGTTTACAGCTAGCACAGACATGCCTAACACTCCTAGCATGGACTGTTTTTTAAGTAATATCTGGTCAGTAGCGGTCTTGTGGCAATCTCTTTCCATTTATAAGGGGATGTAGTGGGGCTGGTCAAATGGGGTGGAGTGGGGATGGTTAAAATAGGGTACATTTGGGCTGGTCAAATGGGGTGAGTGAGGTTGATCAGTTTGCTGTAGGTTTACAGTGATTTGTATCGGTTTGTAATATCACAAAATACCACTAAAATATCACAATGTATATGGTCCTAGAATTAAACCATGTGGGACAGTTATTGGTGTTGTGTGTGTCTAATGGGTTTGTGGTTTTCTAATGGATTTTATTTATTATATAAAGTGTATTAAATCAACACAATCACTAAACGACCTTTTGATGATCTCTTTGCAATGTGTGGAAAGAGTCTGATCAGGTTTCTGTTGGTTCCTGGTGTTTTGGAATGGCTCATATTGTTTTTTTAATGGTTTGTTAGACAAGATCTCACCGTATAAGTCGTCCTAATAGGAAACCTTGGGATTAGTGACTGGCTGTAAGTGTATTTGATGGTTGTGTAAATGGTTAAATGGATATCCTAGAAAGTCTCTGAAGGTGCAATAGAATGTAATTTACTGGTGATTTAATTGATGTTGGTATTTCTTGGTTCGTGGACTGGTGTCTCACCCAAAATCTAATTCAGTGTACATACAAAGTGGCCTATAAAGTTATAAGGTAAAGACCTGATAAACTGGTCACTGGTTGTGGCTAGAAAGTCGCAGAACCTTGTAAAATGGTGACTCGGTGTTCATATTCAGACATGTAAACGAAAGGAAGTGACGATATCTTCTTCAGAACAGATTGCCTTTCGCAAAAATGGTCTCCGCCATTCCTTATGTTCTTTAAGACTACCGGATGCATCTGCTGCAAGCAAACAAGTTGAGCGCAAGATGAAGAAAAAGTGTTGCCAGTCTTGAGCTCTTTATATACATCATACATATCTTATGGGGTCTTAAAATCCAGTGCTTATACTGAAAAGAAGCTCAGGCGAAGTGAGAAGCGTTCATCTCAGATTCCGAAAAGGTTTTTGCGTGACGTTCACGGCAGCAGAGGCGGGATTAACAAAAGTCTTGCTTCTGATTGGTCAAATTGTTGTCCTTCACATCAGCGTGGCCTTTATCTTGCACCTCATTGGTTGATGGCTCTTGCTCATCCAAACCATTATGCAAATGGTAGGTTTCCTCTCCACATTTCTCCACCTCTTCACCTCCCATCTCTTCATTTTTCACATCAGAAAGTGTCTCTATCTCATCTCTATCTGCCTCTTCTTGCTTGCCGTTAGTTGATTTTTTCCCATCCACCTCTCTCCTCACATCCGCCTCCACCTCCTCCACTTTCTCATCGTTTTCGTCCTGATCTGCTTGCTCTTTCTGCGTCGTCTTTCCATCCATCTCCGTCTCATCGTTGTCTCCCTCTCCATCGTTTTCCCCACTATTCTCATTTGCTGTCTCTGCATTCTCTTTGCCCTCCTTTCCCACTCCATCCTGGATCTTCTGATCATCTGGCTCCTTTTCTGTTGCGTTCTTCTTCTTCTTGTTTTTCAGCGTGTCTTTGACCGAGCTCTTGCTCGAGTTCTTTCGGGTTCTGAAGATGATTTTCTGTAATACAATACAGAGTAGGGTACTTTATTAATCGCTAAGGGGAACTGTGGTGTCACAACAGCCACAACACGATAGCAACAAGAAGGACTACGACTTTTCACAAGACATTAAAATGCACAATAAACTTACAATATATAAATATTCATTTATTTATTTTTGTTACTGCACTTTATTTTAACATTTTTTTTTTTTTTTTTTACAATTTTAAAGGTTCTACCTTTAAATTTTCCCACAGGAAACTCTTCTACATTTTGTTTTTTAGGCCTGGAGAGAGGCTAGTGAGGGAACAACTGTTTCTAGGCGCTATAACGTAAAGTAAGTGCTAATTCAAGCTAACTTTTTACGCAGACATTCTACGTCATTAAACGTAGATTTGAATGGATTACAAACTAAATAAATAACTGATAACAAAATTTGTATCATTTGACAAATTTCTGAAGTACAGTTTATAAAATAAAACGAATAATAAAACGTTTCGGGCCGTGACTTTAACTCAGTAAGACAGTAAAAGTTACACGTGCTGAATTGTTTTCATTCCTTACAGAAAAACGTGTGAGCAGGCTATAGACATGGTCATAAGTCCTGGGGTGAGTGTGTAGTAATTTATTAAGGTTAAATCCATTCAACTTAGATTGCTATCTGGTGGCACAGGACTTTTCCCTGATGGTGTTTTACAATCGGACGGACGATCACAAGTCCACAACCGGAACTGATGAACACTGAAACAAATGCTAATAATTAATTACTTTTGCACCCTGGTGTATATCGGCTAACACTCTGAATGTTTAGGCGGCGCTCTGAATATTCTGTGGAGGAAAGTTATTTGAACTGAGAGAATAAATGTGTGTGTGTTTGTGTGTGTGTGTGTGTGTGTGTGTGTGTGTGTGTGTGTGTGTGTGTGTGTGTGGGCAAAATGACATGAACCAAGACATTTGGCACCTTCGAGTGTCTCCTCTTGAGGGGCAACGTTGGTCTCTGGAAGAACACGATCTGTTTAGTGGACACGCTTCCATCACTTGAGAAAAAAACAAACAAACACAAAAGACAGAAAAGAGAAAAATGAGCGAAGGGAAAGACATTAGCCGAGGTTCAGCGATTTACAAACACATTTATAAGCCAATGGGAATTTCAAATGGCTTTCATTTGCTGTAGTCACTACTGTACATCATTTTGATTACCTTTTAGTCCGTCGCACCTTAAGCAAAAAAAGGTTTAATATTATTTATACATTAATAAAACCAAATGCACTACATCTCAGTGGTTATGATTTCACGACAACATTTTTTTCAGGACTATTATTAAACGTCTAACAGCTTGGCATGTGTTCAGATTTTCGGTGCTGCGAAACAAGAGTGGAAGCATGCGGATTTTCCGTATGAGTTTAATGTGGAAGAAAAACAAGCTCTCTTCCTGTGAGCAACATTTTCTGCACTTTTCTCTCTTTACATCATTATGAGATATTTGGGGGAGTAAAGATGAGCTGAGTTTGAACCCTTAGCAGCGGGGGGGGGGGGGGGGGGGGTCGGAGTTTCTCAACTCATATAAAAGTCATATAAACTCATATAAAATCTCCAGAGTAGAGCAGTCCACGAGTGCACACACACACACACACACACACACACACACACACACACACACACACACACACACACACACACACACACACTCAATCTCTGTGTATCCACACACACACACACTTCAAATAAGGTTTGGGATCCTCAGAGGAGGCAGACTTGTTTTTCTAAACATTCTTCATCTCCCTCACACTCCCTTTTTCCCACCTCTCCATCCCCCATTTCCCCGTTTCTCCTTCTTTCCCTCCCAGATGCACTCTCTCTCTCTCTCTCTCTCTTCCCCCCTCTCATTCACCCACCACCTCCCTGATCCAACCCTGAGCAGTAAAACACTTAGAGGATCCCTAATGTGGTCAAGCCTTGATAAAACCTCACCTTCTCACAGTGGCACGCTCACCCACATTGCGACTCAGCCTAGGAGATTTTGCTACATCAAATACGACTCAGATCTGTGGCACGAGCTGGCAATCAACACCGAATGCCTCGTTTACCCCCCGTTCCGCCGCTGTTCCCTTTTCCTTCATGCCTGATGTTTAATCTTCTTGCCTCAGAATCAAAGAGAGAAAATAGGACTCTGGGAAAGAAAGGGCTTACCCTATTAAAATGTAAACGAGCGGTCGGCGAAGGAAAGTAGGCCTCATTTTTTTTTGAAGACTTTTTTAAAAAAGAGCAAAATTGAAGAATTGAGCTGTGCATATATGATGCTGTGTATGAAAGACACACTTGAAGACACTTAAAGCGGCAGATTCATCAAACGATTCAGAGCTGTTTCGATTTAATTCAATGTGATAATGATTTCATTTTTGACGTTAGCCACAACTTTTCACTCTACGCCACACCCACACCCATTTTTCTATCACTCTTGGACACACCCTTTTCACTCTAGGCCACACCCATATAACCTTCACACTATGTTATGCATCCTTCACTTTAGGCCACACCTCCTTCATTCTAGACTACATCTCATTCACCCTAGGCCACACCTCTTTCACACTATGCTATGAATACTTCACTCTATTCACACACCTCTTTCACTCTAGATTCTAGACTATATCTCATTCAATCTCATACACCACACCTCTTCATCATTATACTATGCAGGATTCACCCTGACACAATCCTTCCTCACCCTAAGCCATGCGTCATTCACTCTAGACCACAACCTTTTAATTTTATTCTATGCCTATAATCACTCGGATGCTTAGGCTGACATCTACATATAACATATACCTCCTTTACTGGGACTGACAGAGCCCACACCTCCTTCACTGGGACTGACAGAGCCCACACCTCCTTCACTGGGACTGACAGAGCCCACACCTCCTTAACTGGGACTGACAGAGCCCACACCTCCTTAACTGGGACTGACAGAGCCCACACCTCCTTAACTGGGACTGACAGAGCCCACACCTCCTTCACTGGGACTGACTGACAAAGCCACACCTCCTTCACTGGGACTGACTGACAAAGCCACACCTCCTTCACTGGGACTGACTGACAAAGCCACACCTCCTTCACTGGGACTGACTAACAGAGCCACACCTCCTTCACTGGGACTGACTGACAGAGGCCACACCTCCTTCACTGGGACTGACTGACAGTGGCCACACCTCCTTCACTGGGACTGACTGACAGAGCCACACCTCCTTCACTGGGACTGACTGACAGAGCCCACACCTCCTTCACTGGGACTGACTGACAGAGGCCACACCTCCTTCACTGGGACTGACTGACAGTGGCCACACCTCCTTCACTGGGACTGACTGACAGAGCCACACCTCCTTCACTGGGACTGACTGACAGAGCCACACCTCCTTCACTGGGACTGACTAACAGTGGCCACACCTTCTTCACTGGGACTGACTGACAGTGGCCACACCTTCTTCACTGGGACTGACAGACAGTGGCCACACCTTCTTCACTGGGACTGACTGACAGTGGCCACACCTTCTTCACTGGGACTGACTGACAGAGCCACACCTCCTTCACTGGGACTGACTAACAGAGCCACACCTCTGCCTGGATTTGATATGCAGACAGACCATGCCTCCTTCATTAATATAATCAGACACAAAGGCCACACTTTCTTTATTCAGCTGACATGCGTATAGGCCACACCTCCTACACACACCTCATTGTTACACACTTATCAAGCACCTAATTAAAAGGCTTCTAAAGCAATTTTGAGCATAATGAACTGATGTGTATAATCTTTGACACGATGCATAACAATGAGGTCTTTATTATTAAGAAATGTGGACTGACGGTAGAACAATGCAAACGCAATAAATTCTTACGCAGATTCAAAGCAGACAATTACACTTCCCTAATTACTAAATGAGCATTATAGAGTACGCAACCACAAAGCATGAAACCTCTCATGAATCTAGGACAGCTTTGATTAATTAGCCTTATTGGCCGGTGTTGCGTCGTGGCGTTTGGTGAAGTTTAAAATAGGCCCGTAATTAATCAGATAAGACAGTGGAATGGTAGGAAAGCTTGACAGCATTCGGATGACGGGGGGAAGTACTCAGGGATCAGCTGTACACGGGTGGCCTTATGACAGATGGAGGATGGTGCACTGCACGTATACATCCAGAAGCTTCCAGCGACGGTTACAGCGATCATCAATTTGCTTCACTGACAATCCATTGTGTTGGACACACGCCGAAAGACTCGCTACGTTTCATCCGAAATTTGGCAGGGCATTAACTTTTCAATTTCGAGTTGAGGTTAACTTTTAGGATAGGTTCGACTCAAAGCGATTCCTTCTGTATTTTGTAAAATGACATCGTATGTATAAATATGACGAAATCTTTTGTTTTAATTAGCCATCATGAGCTTCCCAAACATGGAAAGAGTTTTGGAGTCTGTGTCATAAATGTTTCTCGAAACAAGATACAACGTTGTGTGTATTTTTAGCATATTACGCAAGAGTACGTTGTGTAATATGCTTTATTGTGACGGTTAGACAAAGGCGAGTGAGGATCCAAATGCAGTTTAAAGTTTTAGTCCAAAACAGAAATGAACAGGCAGGCAACACAAGGCAGAACATGGAACAAAACAGGAAACGGGAACATGAACATGGACATGGACATGGACATGGACATGGACATAACCACATACCAACAACGACTAACACCAGGGAAGTGAACAAACAGAGTAAATGTAGTAAACAGGAACCAATCACAAAGCGGAGACAATCAGAGACAAAGACAAAACACCTGGGGAAGAGATTGAGTGCAATTAGTGTCCATGGTAACAAATGAGTGGGCGGGGCCAACGATTAACAGCAGGGCAAGACAGCAGACAGAAACAGGGCAAAAACACAGATAGATTTATTACATATATAATAGAGATGTAAATGAATCTGAATAAATTCTACTATTACATCATGTGCCTATTAAAATCCCACGGTATTAAAAAAACTGCTATCTCTCAAACTTAGCACCATACCAGCACTTCAGTCCTTAAAAAAGTCAAAAACATTCATAAAGTGTTCATCGGTGAGAACCGTAACTTGACACATTTGTTAGAAAATCTGAGCTCATTGTCACACAGTGGCTCCGATATGGTTCTTGATGCACCGACACCCTCATCAACTTCCCTCTTTACTCTCTAGTATCATCACCTACATGGAATTCCTTCTCGAGTACACTTTACCTTGGTACCACAGACACCAAGTGGTCAAAGCTCATTCATTGGTGATTTGTACAGTTTTCCCCACCTTTTTTTTTTTTTAAGTATGTACAGCAACGAGTTAGCTTTCTAACCAGGCAGCATTTTAATTAGCCTGCATGTTATTCCTGGTAATATTTTCTGCTGCTTTAACAAGGCCATTTTTCTGAACTAATAGTTCCTTCTAGGCAAGTCCTGCTTAGGTCATTTCTAAGGTTGACTTGATCCCTCTTCCCTCCAAGGACTCAAGTCATAAACTTGTCTTGAGCTGATAAACTATTGGAACAGGTCTCGGGAAGACAGGGGAATTCTTCCAACAGGAAATGAGAAGACATTTAGAACGGTGTATTGTTCTGGTTCTCACGCTGTCACACGAGAAATACGCTTCGTAAACCTGTAGCCCGTTTGTAACACATAATAAAAATTTCACATTGTACTGTACTGTATATCAATCCCCTATTAAGTCCACAAACTAGGCGAGAGCTCCTCATTAGCTGTCTTTCGAGCTGTTCTGAGGTTGCCACAGTGGCAGATCGTCCGTCATCCTGCAGATCCAGAGCTGTCCACGTGTCAAAAGAACTAGACTTATGGTTTAATCTTGAACTTCTTTTGAAGGGCTTCAGCGGTTTGACTTGTACAATATATGGCTATGACACTATATATTAAAAAAGTGGTCAATTGTTTGTACATGATTGTATATGGGCAAGTCGTGGCCTAATGGTTAGAGAGTCTGACCCGTAATCCTAAGGTTGTGGGTTCGAGTCTCGGACCGGCCACGACTGAGCATAAATGGCTGCCCACTGCTCCGGGTGTGTGTTCACGGTGTGGGTGTGTGTTCACTGCTGTGTGTGTGCACTTTTGATGGGTTAAATGCAGAGGACAAATTCTGAGTATGGGTCGCTGTATGTCATGTCACTTTTAAAGATAATGTTATGATGCATATAGATCCTAAAAACGTAGCAATTTATATTTTAAACCAAAACATCCCAGTTATAAACCTGAGAAAATGATAATTTCTAGATCATTTCCAAATCATGGACCAGATATATAAATGTATGTTGACGTGTTCGGTGTCTTATTGCCTGGGAACAAAAAAAGGGTCATTTTAAAGACGTTATTGTTGATTTGTAAGATCGACATTCGCATGAAAGCTGCCTTCAAAAAGCAAAACGAAATAATTATGTGAATACTTGCAAAATGTTTACAATAAAACAAAATAAAGGATACCAACTTATTAATAGACATCACACTGATATGGGATAATGGAAAGCCTTCAGATGTTCAGCGAGAGGTTCGACGTTCAACGATCTCGGTCTCGCTAGAACATCTATATTTGTAGCCAACGGTCTGTGACCTTTCTTTAAAGTGAGGCAGGTGAGGTACTAATCGATCCGACCTCAACACGCTCTTTCTCTTTTGAGTTTTTTTTTAAAATATTGTAAATTGTTTTGGAATCTGCCGGTGAAAATGTCAGCGAGTTGGAAAGGACAATGTGGAAGAGAGGGCACGATGCTCTCTTTATC
>NC_062542.1:3031868-3121868 GCF_022655615.1 Tachysurus fulvidraco
TAACCCCGGTCGAATTAAACGGTACTCTCTAAACTAAAGATGTTTAATATTTACATTTGAAGTTCATTTGACTTCAGTTACATCCGTTTGTTTCTCAACTTGGTGATATTTCCATCCTTCATGTCCAGCTGTGTCCATATGGATTCACACATCGCAAGTGAAAATTGTCCCTTTGAAAATAAGGCTGCATGTTTTTCTCACCTCCGCAGGAGTCGGACAGGAAAGTACTGCCAAAGGACATGTTTTAATGATCTTTCCTCTTTTCCGATATCACACTGCTCCGACGCCTACATCGACCTTCAGACTATCCTGCTTTTACTGTAGGAAGCGGTGCAAATTAGACACTTCAGACTGGACTGTGTTTATGATCTGAGTGAATGCAATGACTGTTTTTTTATAACAGAATTAGAACCTAAAAGAACCCTTCATGGTGCTCGATTTACCCTTTAAGAGTATGCCATTGGTTCCCTGGCACTTTTTAATGGTTGTAACCTTCCACTTGCTGTACTTTGAATGTCGGCGTGATTAAACTTTAATAGGTATGAACCTACAACAGAAGGTTTCAGAAATTGCTCCATGATGAAACACTTACGGTAACTATCCAAAGAAGGAACCATTGAGGAGCCTTTGTGTATCTCTATACACCATCGGTGCTTCTTTCAACGAGCGCTGCATCTGGCATAAATTGCAAACCAGCAATTTATAATGCTGTAATTGGACACTTTATTATTACGGTTTTCATTCATGATCATGGGGTGGCTTAGTGGTTAGCACGTTTGCCTCACACCTCCAGGGTTGGGGTTTGTTGCATGTTCTCCCCATGCCTCGGGGGTTTCCTCCGGGTACTCCGGTTTCCTCCCCCGGTCCAAAGACATGCATGGTAGGTTGATTAGCATCTTTGGAAAATTGTCCGTAGTGTGTGAGTGTGTGAGTGAATGAGAGTGTGTGTGTGCCCTGTGATGGGTTGGCACTCCGTCCAGGGTGTATCCTGCCTCGATGCCCGATGACACCTGAGATAGGCACAGGCTCCCCGTGACCCGAGAAGTTCGGATAAGCGGTAGTAAATGAATGAATGAATGATTTATGATCATAACTCCTAATTTGAGACAATTGCTGCACTAGATTTATTTCAATAAATTGTCTCCCAGTGGTCCTGTCTAGTCACTGTTGGCTGTCTTGTGTATTTATTGTCCTGTGTAGTTATCGCATTTGTTTGTCCTCATCTCACACTGTTATTTATCTGCATTTTATGTAGTCCTGTGCACTACACCATTGCAAGTGTTACACCAGAATTTCCTTATGATGTATACAAAATATATAGATGAATGACAATAAAAAAAAAAACATTCGATTCGACAAGCCAGGAATCAGTTAATAGATGCAATAAATTGTACAGTAAAATCTCTATGCCGTGTGCCCAGTGAGTCAAGCACAAGGATCAGGAGATCCACAGAAAACATTAACCAAGCATTAGATCTCTTCATAAACATGCAAGTCATTTGAAAAGATATGAATTCTGCCTGTTTTTCTGTTGAGATTAAATTTTGATAATGTTGCCTTCGGGCAGACAGATCATTTCGAGTAGTCGTCACATTTCATCCAAACATAACTCCAGGCTTTGTTCCTGCTGTGTTTATTAGTGGAATGTTCTGGAAACCGCGTACATACATATTGTCATTTTGCGTGATAAATGCTGCAATATCTGCAAAAGAGGAAAAGTGGTAATTACACTCTAAAAACAGTACCATCCTTTCAACACCTCTTCAAATTTGGGAGCTGCAAAATGTCAAGCTGACACATGCAAGAATATTCCCATCACACTTTCAGCACTGTAGCTCTAACACCAATCGCGGCTATTATAGTTGACTACTTTTTAAAGGAAAGAGGTTTGGTCTTCAGACGGATTTCAAATTGCAGAATGCATTTTCAAAACCCTGCTTCTGAGACAGTGGACATCTGGGGGCTAATAAAATGCCATTAATATGGTTCCCTTTTCAGTGGTTTAAAACCAATAGCGATGCTGACAAGGAGTAAATCTTGAAGGATTAATCCTTGCGGGAATTGTGAACAGGAAAAAGCTGGCCGTGCGCTGATAAGCCCTGGTCTTCATTGCATTATGCGTCCAAGGTTGCCTATTGATTTCTCTTCAAAGGAACAAGACTAGAGTGTGCGCTCGATTTGAATTGTGTCGTACGTGGCATGGCTCGCCGTTGTGCTTCATCGAGAGCCATTGGGTGACTTTTGAACTGGGGAAAAAAGACTTCAAAACAGGAAACGGACTCATTTAAAGTGTTAGTGTGTTTTCTTTGTCCGCGATCTTCAATAAGTTTTTTGGAACAATTCATCATGCTGCTAATCTGCGAGCTATCAATGTCAGTATCCTGTCATCCTGCAAAGGTCCTGGTTGCCAAATCATATCCTGAAGAATAGAAATGTCAACCTAATGTCAGTCATGTTGTTATTTTGTCTTTAGCAAGCGAGCCGCGCAGGTCACGGCACAACGCATACAGCAAGACAAGGGGTAGACAGAAAGCGTGTGAAAGCTAGACAGATCGAGTGAATAAGAATGGCACAGAGAGCCACAGGCTGAAGAAGCTCAAAACTCGATTACCGCGATAGCATCAGAATACACAACGATCCTGACAACACTCCCACACACACATATTAGCGTGTTGCAAACCAATCCGAGTGTGACCGCTCCGGAACGAATCGACCGAGACCCCGGCACGACAGCTCGTGTGAACAAAACATGTCTGGAGCTCAAATCCTAGCAACATTAATGCCACTCGACGAGTGGAGCTGACCTTAAATCCCATTTACCTTCACCTCGCTGTTTGTCCTTCTTTTTATTCTCTGGGAAGAAGATCAGGCTTTCAATTACATTTGAAAAACATCATAATTCTGAATGAAAGATCAGTGCTGGAAGAAGAGGTGATGCGAGGCACCGCAAGGCGCAGCTCGGCACGGTTCACATAGAGAGATCCAAGTCAAAACAGTCAGGCGGAGGTGAACTCCATGCTTTGTAGCGCATTTACATTCATGCCTCCAGCACCATCACTCAAGATATAAAGAAGACATGCATCAAGACTTTTCTCTGCCCTGGACCCAGGTGGTGGAAAGAACTTCCCCTGGCTGTCATTAAATCAAGACTAAAAGACACCACCTCCTCGGTAAGCATTTAAATGTGCAATAAAAATAACCCCAGTACATAAGAGCTTTTGCTGCTGCACCAAATCGTGGCACTTACTCCTCCTTTCTAACAACTTGATAACATTCTTATGCTCTGACCTACTTCTGCTAGCATGAGGATATGTTTCTGACTACAAAGACAAGGCAACAGTAGAAACATAAAATAAATAAATAAATAAATAAAAAGGCAGCAAAGACACAATAAAACCAAACGTGAATATAAACAGAGAGTAGGATTACAAAAACGAGACAGAGGTGCGACAAACCAGACACAACATAACTCATAAGGGAATGCAGGTGCTAATTACAGTCAGGATTTGAAGTTAGATCTTATATTTCTTCCTGAGTGCCAAGTGGGCGGTTCTAGAAGAATTTTTGTGCGGGAGTCATTTAGAGAGTCGGTTATGAGGTACACCTCAAACACCCACACGATCCACTGATAACCCACTAACTTTCCATATTTTCGTGCAAATTTTACCCATGATTAATACGTAATACTGTATGTAAAACCCGGCAATACATTCATCTCTGTGAAATTTTAACCATACGTAATGACATTTCTTGAACGAAAAGGCATCTTGTTTTATTCGACAAGTTCTTCTGTACGTATACAGCAGTAGAATAAACAAGAAGAGGTCACTCACGTTGATGATGGTCCATTGTTCGACCACAATGGCGTCGTAGGTTGTACTTGTGCCGGAGTCTCCCTCTTGGAAAATAAACACGCTGTCGATGACCTTCGGCAACTGATCTGCAGAGGAAAGGAATGGAAGTTTAAGATGAGTATCTAACAGCGTGGGTCAAACTGGAGGAGTTAATCTAAAAGGGAACAGGGAGTTGCTGGACAGAAAAAGAATGATAAGACGCTGGCGAGATGTAATAAAGATCTGCATCGAGAAGAAAGACACCTCAGGGTACAATTTTAACTGTTGGTCCATAGTGAGCTACTGAAAGGCATCTCTAATTAATAGCTCATCCTCTTGATATGAACCTCGACTATTGGACCACGTTCAGTATAAAATAAAGATGCCACAAGAGGCTCGTTTTTGAATTTAAGTTTGGCATCTGAGACGGCCCCTGCTGTCCCTACGCTTGGCCCTGATTGAGATACATTACCACAAGCGTACTGTTAATAAGCTCGGCAGGAGGCGATATACATGCACCGGAGAATCCGGTGTTATTTTGGGTCGAGTGTTGTCTCCCTGCTTTCTCATCTCAGTTCCTCCATCTTCACTCTAATACTGTTTGTGTCTGCTTGCCAAGCCTCTTCAGATTTCATTAGCGAAGCTCAGGAAGGCGGGGTAGGGGGTGGAAAAATGGCTAGAGTCTAGAGAGATAGAGGGAGAAAAATATGGGGGGGGACAATGGGAGAAGAAACCTATTTAAAGCTTGATTCACTCGATTGAAGACATCTCAGTGCCCTTTTCACAAACAGCGGCTATTGTTCCCAACACCGTATGTCAGCTGTAATTGGAACAGTCCACTTGCAAGGCCATTTGGATGGTCTCAATACCATGAGCATCTGTATAATTAGCGTTTGACCAGTCATGAGTTGCTGATCGAGACCCGCAAGGAAGTCCGGTCCAGTGCTAAAACCAGTTATCATGACTAGCTGATAATCAAGTTCTTCTTTAGCCAGATCCCTGACCATTGCCCATGAATCTTGTTCTGTACATCCTTTATATAATTGATTTGCATGTGGATGGCATTGTGATGTATAGGATAGCGTAGCTGCATCACACCTGAGCTCAAGATCGAACCAGCTTCACACCTCCCAAAAACACGCCAGGAAGCAGCTTGGCCATGCTAAACATCTGTAGATGTGAACGAGTCTGTGTATATATGTGCATACCCTTTGGTGGACTTGTGTCCTATTTAGACAGTATTCCCACTCTATGGACAGTTTCCCAGGATAGGCTCTGCCTCTAACCAAAATAAAACAGTTCCTCTTAAGCTTGTTATGGTTCTGGATTTCATTCATTCATTCATTCATTTTCTACCGCTTATCCGAACTTCTCGGGTCACGGGGAGCCTGTGCCTGTCTCAGGCGTCATCGGGCATTGAGGCAGGATACACCCTGGACGGAGTGCCAACCCATCGCAGGGCACACACATACTCTCATTCACTCACGCAATCACACATTACGTACAATTTTCCAGAGATGTCAATCAACCTACCATGCATGTCTTTGGACCGAGGGAGGAAACCGGAGTACCCGGAGGAAACCCCCGAGGCACGGGGAGAACATGCAAACTCCATGCACACAAGGCGGATCCAGTAATCGAACCCCCAACCCTGGAGGTGTGAGCGAACATGCTAACCAATAAGCCACCGTGCCCCCATTCTGGATTTCAGTCAAGAATTATTTCCCCAGTCTGTGTTTTAACTCCGAGAGCATTTTTTTAACGAACCTAAGTATTCGCTAAGGTCTAGGATAATTAATATGTGTTCTTTAAAAAAACTTTTACATGATCAGAATAATAATATTTGCATGGATTTTCAGTGGACTCAGTGTGACGTGCAGAAATGCTTGAATAACATCTCTGACTAGTGTATATTTAAAAAAAAGCACTCGCTTTAGCAACACCAGGATTAAACACGACACATTCATCCTGGAAGCTTCGGTTGCTGGGCAGATTTTTGAGAAGGTCAGCATTCACATGTTTTATGCAGGATTAATGTCTGGTACTAGTGTACTTCTCGCTTGTGCTTGAAGGTGAATACCAGACGTTGCAGCGAGTGTAGGTGTGCACGTGTTTGTGCATCTGCCACTCATCTCTCAGGAAATTTAACCTCATTCAAACGGCTTCCTTTGTGCCCCCCCCCCCACCACCACGAATAAAAGAAAGTCAGCCGAGGTATCGTCAAAATTCTTTTCAGAGCGGTATAATACCTTATTGGAAATTCATACGCAAAATACCCGTGCTTAGCCCGGCATCTGAATATAGAAGGTGCGGCATGAATAGTTATGCATATGAATGTGTCACAGCTGTGGATACTAATCCGTTTCTGACGAGGGTGAGGAGGGGAGGTGAGAAGAAACAGACAAAAAGGAACCTTTTAGTCCACATTGTCCTTGTCGTTTTGAGCCACCATCGTGCAGGAGCTGTTCAGCAGGGGGCTGGGGGGGATTGTGTCATGTGGCTCTTCTGATCAGTCTGACGCCATATGAATCTTTCATCTGGTACTGAATCTACAAATTCCTGACCCTCACCATAGGTAAAAACCCTGTGCACTCCGAGGTGTTAATTAAGATTGTGGTGTCTACTAAAAATGGAAGTTTTACAATAATTACAGTGATTAAGTAACAAGGTATTATTAAAAATGGTAGAAATACTCCAGATTACAGGACCTTATTTTGTGACAAATATACTTTTGCGTTTTAAAACGATCCTTCACGTCTATTGGTCTTCCTACAATGTATGAAGGTCATAGATAGACGGTATAAACCGGCTAGCATGGTTTAGTCAAGCCTTCATTTTTTTTTAATGAAAAGACATCAGGATGAAATATGAAAAGGCATCAGTATTAGGTTTCATTTTAGATTTTTGTTAAAAGAAGTGAACAGAATTTCCAACAATCACAGGAAAAACAAGTCCCAAGGAGTGAGGCTGATTTCTTTCGAGCACAGACTATAGATTCATGAAGCCTATCGGTGACAGCCATGTCAGGTGATTTGTGACATGCCCCTAGATTTATGACATGCTTCCTATACTCTATCTCAATTTTGGCTGATATTTTTTAGACACATCTGTAACATGTCCTTGGGGTTCTCTGGCTTTCTAGTTTATAGTGTTTGGAATTCGAAAGAAATACGCCGACCCCATAGGGGGGCACGGTGGCTTAGTGGTTAGCATGTTTGCCTCACACCCACAGGGTTGGGGGTTCGATTCCCGCCTCCGCCTTGTGTGTGTGGAGTTTGCATGTTCTCCCCTTGCCTCGGGGGTTTCCTCCGGGTACTCCGGTTTCCTCCCCCGGTCCAAAGACATGCATGGTAGGTTGATTGGCATCTCTGGAAAATTGTCCGTAGTGAGTGAGTGAATGAGAGTGTATGTGTGCCCTGCGATGGGTTGGCACTCCGGCCAGGGTGTATCCTGCCTTGATGCCCGATGATGCCTGAGATAGGCACAGGCTCCCCGTGACCCGAGAAGTTCGGATAATGAATGAATGAATGAATGAATACGCCGACCCCATCTGCCATTATGGATCAAAATAAAAAAAGTCTCAAACAAAGAAGCCTATTTGCCCTAGAGTTCACCACATATCTTTCTTATTATCTCCTTGTATAATAACCTTGTGATATAATGTAATGCTAAAGCCTAACAGCTTCGTTGTTGAGCCACCAATAGATATTAGATTTTAGCTCTCCATCTCATATCCGGACCACTTGTCACAGTGAAGAGTAAATACGTCTTCTCGGATCTGGAAAAGGATGACCCTCAACAGCAGAGCCAAACAACAGATCAACGACAACATCGATTCCCACTACGGTCCAGAGAAATCCATCAGGAGTTCCTTATCCGTGGCCAAACGCACCCCAAAGCCGGCTGTGTGAACAGATTAGACAAGATATACTACGCTATACTTCTGTAAGTTGTGTCTACCAAGAATCAACAGGGTTCCTGTGCTCCTTTCACTTTCTTACATCATATCTAGGGAAGATCCAGGGTGGAATTCTAGTGGAATGTGAGAAATGATTCAATGCATTCAGGGAAAGGTTTCTTTTAATAGGAAATCACCAAGAAGGTTGAAAAAAGGAGCTCATTTTTGCAAAGATGGTTTTGCCTTCTGCAATTAGACACTGATAAATAAAGTACACAGTTTTCTAGCGTTCTACTGCTCGGCACGATTCTCCAAACCCCTCCCTCCTCGCCTGTTCTGTACTTGACTCGGGGACAAACATGTCCTTTATCACTAATTAGAGCGGTTATCTACAAGTATTTCCACTTTTCCTCTGCTTCTGCCAAGAGCCATTTCTTTTACATTTACATTTACTTTTATCCAAGGCAACACTCTGTGAATCGAGCACAGGGGTGAGGGTCAACCGGAGACAAATTTCTGTCAGTAAATTTGCTCTAGAAATTTAATCAAGACATTCTGACCAATCACAATGGAGAATTTGAGTGTATTGTGGGGGGCACGGTGGCTTAGTGGTTAGTAGGTTCACCTCACACCTCCAGGGTTGGGGGATTGCATGTTCTCCCCGTGCCTTGGGGGTTTCCTCCGGGTACTCCGGTTTCCTCCCCCGGTCCAAAGACATGCATGGTAGGTTGATTGGCATCTTTGGAAAATTGTCCGTAGTGTGTGAGTGTGTGAGTGAGTGAATGAGAGTGTGTGTGTGCCCTGTGATGGGTTGGCACTCCGTCCAGGGTGTATCCTGCCTCGATGCCCGATGACGCCTGAGATAGGCACAGGCTCGCCGTGACCCAAGAAGTTCGGATAAGCGGTAGAAAATGAGTGAGTGAGTGAGTGAGTGAGTGAGTGGTAAAATGTAATAGACTTGGATATGGAATACTGGATAAATGTATTTCTTGAGGCAAAGAAAAAAGCTTTCCCAGTTTCAGAACAGGAAGTGATCAAGCTAATGAGTACTTGAATTATTTATGTCTCCAAATGTAGTTTTTCTTTCTAAATGTAGTTAGCACATTTGGTAAACGACATACAGGGGGTTAATGTCGAACTGTTACAACTCAAAGCCTTGTGATCTTCAAAACGATGCCAAATGTCTTCTACACAAACACACAAAGCCCTTCATCTCGATGACATCGAATAAAAGGATTCTTAAATCTCTTGGGTGATTCTTTTAAGTGAAACTGTGTCAAATAACACTCGTCATTTCTGATTGCTTATTCAGAAGGCATCGTGGAATACGTGCTTCCTGCGCTCTGGTGCGCGAGGTCTGAAAAAGTGCCGCAACCAAATGTTTAATTATTTGGGTAGAAAATAAAGAGCTTGCTAATTCGATCTGGTTAATTGTTTCGTTCGAAACCCGGCAATCCTTTCATGTGGAGGGGATGAATTAACAGATCTTTTTAAAAGTCAGGATTGAATTAAACACCTGAAAAGAGCAGATATTAAATGATTAAAGATTTGAGGCTGGATTTAAAACTTAAAAGTGTTTCGCTTTGTGCTCTCCCATCAGATTTCCTCTCTTTCCTGCTCCACCATCTTCCCGGTGTATTTTCACACCTCAACTTTCTACTCATCTACATTTCTTCATCTGTTCCATGTGCTTGTGTTTGTCCATTTCCATTAAGAGATCAATAAAGTAAGCACGTGTGTATGTGTGTACGTGTCTCGCTATGATGCGCTAATGGAAAAGCCATCTCACCGTTGCTCTCTTTGCCTAGACTGAAGTAGCCGTCGACCAGTGAGGCTCCATTGTTGAAGTGCTGCGTCATGTGGTCCAGCCATTGGGCCTCGATGGCGCGACTGCCCTCTTCACCTGGCTGCACCCGCAGAGGCACTTTTACTGTGTAGTACTTCAGCGGCCGCTGACGCCCACCGGGGTAGTTAAACAAGCCGAAGAGTTCGGCACCTGATGACGATACGGGGAAAAATGTTTCAAAATGTGGTGAGAAGAAAGCTAGTGAATGTCACATGAATTACATCAATAATGAACTTTTGGTACTGTAACATTTTTCAGTAACCGGATATAATGCCGTTCATGGCTAATCAGTTATGTCTTAAGCGGCAGTCGTCTCCTGTGATAGAGGTTGCTCCTGAGATGTAGTTTATCAGATTAGAAAGAATGCAAGGCAAAGCGGAGTAACTAATTAGCTAAATCAGATAACCTGGTACACGGATCAAGTAAGGACAAGAAGTCCCCAGCTGACCGTCTTCTTCTGTTCGATACGATTTGGCTTTTCTCTGTGTGCCGAATTAGCTTTTACATCTGAAATATAGAAGCACAAAGTGCATCTAATGGATTAAAATAGGGTATGATGAATTTGTTTGTGTGCTTCGATCCAGCCGTGCTCGACCTCTCCCCCACACATTTTTCAGATCTATATTAGAACTAATGGATATTTGACCGAAACAATAAATAGAGATGCACTTTTGCTCTGGCGGCCGACGCTCGGACCGCCGATGACCGCTTCCTAGCCATTTACTGTCTCTTTCAGGATTGTGCAAAGCAAATGTGAGCACAGGATATTCCGCACTCCCCCACCCCCCATCCCCACAGACACACAAATGCTCAGATATCATCAGGCCTTACTCGCTGTGGTTTTCTGTCAAACTCAGTTTGAAGGATGAATCATCTTTTCAGCAATGGATGAGCGTTATGACAGGCAGTCAGAGAATTCACAGCTCGGTCACAGCCCTCGTCCCACGACCAGCTGTGCATATATCACAACTCGGAACACGACGACACTCGCGAATTGATGGTGTAAAAACAGCCTTGAAACTTTCCGATTAACTTTTGACATCAGTCGGATTCTCGGTCATGGTGCAGATCAAAAGGAATAACGGCGATGATGGAAAAACTAAAGGAGTTACATGACAATCTGTCTGGATAATAATGCTGTTGTGCATCACCCGATTTTTTTTTTATAGTCAGTTGGTTACATCAAACCTAATTGGTACCAAATCCAATTTTACATTTTGTAGCATTCATTTTTTTTGTCCTTGTCAGAAATTTTCAGTGGAACTTCAGTAGGGTTCATTGAATTACAAAGAGTTTTTAATACGCCATAATATGGTGTGATTTAATGGGGACAACTGAAGTAAAGCTTTTTGGCTAAACAGCTGGCTATAGCAATGAGCTTCATGCATTAAGAGCAAACATCTTCTATAAGCACATCAGATCTGGAGACTATCCTGGGAATACTGGGAGGGATTCCAGTTCATCACAGGGCCACCATACACACTCATTCACACACTCACTCAAACATTCATTCACACGACCAATTTAACATATCTAATGCCTGTTTTTGTGACATGACGTAAGCAGAGGACTCAGAAATGGACACTTGGATGACATGAAATTCTAGCCTTAGATCAGTAACCTTAGATCAGGATTGAACCCTTGAGCTTTTTTCCCAAATGAAAAGGAATTGTGTTGACAATGTCTCTGAACTGTAGGAGCTGCTCCAACAAGTGGCACTTGAGTTGATATAAACATTGGAACTGATATTCAAACAGACAACCCCATGTATCTCGAGGGACCTAGTGAGTGGAAATCAGAGTAGGACTGTTTTGGACAACAGCGCTGGTCAATTCCAGAGGTCTTGCTGTCTTGCTGTAAACAAGAAAACGAGCGCACGGCACAATTGCAGTTCCTCACATTTGTCAGGATGTCGTTAGGACCATGCATGGGTCACTACACTGTTTGACAGTTCATCAACCCCTTTCCTAATCCTTTCTCTCTGAACTATTTCAGTCCAGATAAACACATTTCCACACACATTTCTACAATCCCTAATGCCTTGACCCCTGTCCTCCCAAAGGCTTAGAGCCTTGGAAATGTTTGGATCTGCATCTTTTCTCTTTTTCAATATTTTGCAAGGCATCAGAATATCAGGCAACCTTCCTGACTTGCTCTTTCTTTCTCTTGTGGAGTAAACTGTGACTTCCCCACCATTTCACATTAGTGACCTTATGAGCAAACACATGACTGAAAACCAAACACGCAAGCCATCGCATTTTCTCCAGGCTCTGCGTCTAGGGGATTAGGGAGCCGGGGGCTGATGGCAGCCCTGGGATTTCTCTTCCTCCTCCTCCTCCTCAACCTCCTCATGCACCTCCTACTTCAACTCGATCACTTCCTTGTCCAGATGGAGCACAAGCTCAGATCACCAGGCATCCCAGCATGCCTCGTTTCACACTAGATGGCATACGGCATGAACAACAGCACATTTTCTGATTCTCGCACAAACAGCAAGAGCGAGAGCCGCCATCTGGTTTTTCATGAAAACAGCCCAAACGAGGCTTGATCTAAAACCCAGTGAGTGTTTTTTTTCAGAAATGCCGAGACAAAGCTCCGCAAAGCAGTTGCACATCACTGTGGCATGTTTCAGGAAGTGGGGAAAGTTTAATAAGTCTGAAATATTTAACGTTAGGTGACAGAAATGTTTTTCCCACTCTAAACACTGCATTAAAGATATGATATAATCTAATTCAATTTCATTTAAATTTAGTCAACTTTGCTTAATTTTAAATGACAAGAAAAAAACACAAGTTTCTTAGTTTCCTGTGTTTGCTAGAAGTTCCTAGAAGTACACTTTTCATCTGTATATATCACTCGAGTGTCATATACATCTACAGTAAGTTGCATAGTGATTAGACCGATGAACACTTTTATTAAAAAAAACGAACATGACACAAACAATTGTCAATTGTCCCAAGAGTCCACAGTAAGTTATTGATAGGATAAAGTGTAGAGTAATCAGAGAAGGAAGCAAAAATGCCTTCAGGGTAATGACGAACATGATGCTGCCACCACCATGCTTCACCACGAGGAGATCAAGGATTTAACACTACACTACAAAGGGTGGAGGGGGGGTGTATACATGTTGACTGACATATCACAAAGTACGTCCTCACCACATTTGCCTAAAGAAGGCCTACTGGGATTTTCGTTCCCCTCCCTGTCTTTGTCCTTGTTGTTGGGCGATGGTAAGTCTTCCTGGTCTGCATCACAACAATCCGATTTGGAAACATTGGACATCACGTCTGAGAGAGCGTCACCACCTGTAACAACAATAACGGTGTTAATAAACAGTTGGTTTGTTATTCTAACACCACCAAGCTGCCCCTGCTGGGCCCTTGAGTAAGGCCCTCAACCCTCCCTGCTCCAGGGGCGTTGTATCACAGCTGCCCCTGCACTCTGACCCCAACCTCCTCAGTTGGGGTATGTGAAGAGAAGAATTTCACTGTGCTGTAATGTATATTAGGCGATAATAAAGGCTTCTATGCCCCGTTCTTTTCAATTCTATTCAAACTCCCCAAAATGCTGAGACCAGATTTCACAAACCCGTATCTTGAGAAGTTCTCGGCTCTTCCGCATCTCCGTCAGCGGCCCAGTCCTCTGTGCCGCTCTCGCCCTGATGACTCGGGCTCGCCGTGAGCTCTGAGCAGCGCAGA
This sequence comes from Tachysurus fulvidraco, assembly GCF_022655615.1. Classification (NCBI taxonomy): domain Eukaryota; kingdom Metazoa; phylum Chordata; class Actinopteri; order Siluriformes; family Bagridae; genus Tachysurus; species Tachysurus fulvidraco. The sequence continues at coordinate 3,045,144 of NC_062542.1, forward strand.
GAACTCGGACTGGAGTGCAAGGACAGGGACGCGTCTCCAAGGCCACCTCGAGACGTGACGCGAGGGTGAAGGCCGGCTGGTTCTTGAATGAAACCGGAAAACATGATCCCCTGGTCGGCCGCATCCTGAATCTGCTGGAGATCAAGGGGTCACACATTCACTAGATGAAAATAAGCACGGGAGATAAGTGATAGTGACACGAGTACGGTCCAGGAAAAATGGATTGAATAGCTCTTTACGAAAGGGCAGGTTTCAGCAACAATTTTTCAAATTAGATTTTAGAAAAATGACATGATGAGTCTAGCCATCATTAAAATTCAATTAAAATAAATGAAATTAATTAAAATTGACTGACAGCAGTAGGGACGATTATACATAATGCGTAAAAAACCTGACTAATTGAGTCAGTGCCAGGTCAGTAACAATATCAATGCCATAATTCATCATAAAAATGAAGACTTCATTTCTACACAATACTTTATTAAAAGGATAAAAAAAAGAAATGTTGCAGAGCTGTTACATTATCAGGTACTCATTAATAATGTATTATCTGTTATTGACATAGAGTATACAGTATTAGTGCATTAATGCTGTCAATAAACGCATCCATCTACAGCTCACTGCTCTTCTGTTAATAAGTCAATAAGTAACACTATCAATATTACACTTATTACTCATAATAATACATTAATGAACTAATCATGAAGCATTAGTTAGTCGTAAAAAATAATTTCTGGTTATTTCAGTTGAATTAAGTGGATTTTCTGAGACCAGAACTTTCTATTTCTTTATGTATTATTTACAATAATGAAACTAGTAATAGCCAATAATATCAAAGGATTAAGCTAATGTCTATACAATGGGTGTAAAAAATGTTTAAATTTATTTATTTACATAATAAAAGATACTTAGGAGTCGTTTGCAGCTTCTGCGATAATACTAGTCTAGAAAAACTGTCTAGAAAAACATGTTAAAAAATAATTAAGAATATTATTGTTCAATGCTAACATACAAACAAACAACAGGTAACTAACTAACTTATTAACTAACAAAGTTACAAGTTAAAAACGAACTATCTATCTAAATAACTACCTAAACAAACAAACCAAGAAATAAATAAATAATCTGGATTGTAAGTGTTTGACAGCACTTGTGTTTATAAGCCATTAACGCTCATGTTAATAATTTATTACTGATTATTTATTAACAGCCATCATTCCATTTGCATTCTACTGCTTAAGACATATTAAATTATAAATATAAAATTTTAGATATGGCTTAAAAATATCCATAAGACTATCAGATCTGCTTAAAACCCAGCTGCTAACCATCTATACGCTGTTATAGTAAACGATTAGTAAAGATTATAACACAAGATTCCTTATAATTAAACACGTTTTCTGTTATATGAACTTTTATTCACTTAATGAATTTATTTGTGTAATGTTTATTACCGAGTTAATCAGGATTTTTACAGGTCATGTACTTATTAAAAAACGTTAGCACATGAATCGAAAATAAACGCATGAAAAATAAGCAAGAAAACGAAATCTCATCTTTTATGTAAGTTGTGAACATTTTTAAAAGTTTATATTAGTAGTATACATTTTTCAAAATTGATATAAGTTTCAGTGCAAAAGTTTGTATACCCTAGCACCAAAAAAAAAAAAAAAAGATAAAGTTTTAAAGATAAAATGAAAAATTAATTAAAACATTTTGGCTTTGTTTTCATAAATCAGAAAAAAACAATGTTATCGGTTTTAACGTTAGCTACAAAGTGTACACTGGATTAAACATTTAATAAATAAACAGATACATATTTATGATAGTTATGAAGTAACTATAGATCATTAAGTAGTATATATAAATTAAACCTAAAAAAAAAAAAAAGCAGAACTAACATATAGGTCACTTATGGACACTTCATCGCTAAATAGTTGATTAATGAATGAATCTTGCATAATAAACGAGTGTTAAATGATAATATTTAGAGTGACTTAATAACAAAAGAGCATCATGCCGTGGATGATGAGCGTTGCTTTATTCACAGGCGTGTTCACAGCATGAAGTTTTCAGACCAGAAACAAAGAGAACATTTTTCCTGTTTTTTTTATTTTTCAATTTAGACCTGACCTTGACTTTTCCAGAGGATGCTCACGGAATAAAACAGCGGGATACCAGAAAAGGCAGTAAAGTCTAAACATCAAATGGTAGCAAACAGAGGTCAAAGGATGTCTTCCAGACACACACACTCGCACATGCACGGAGGTACAGATTAATACATTATATGAACAGAATAATACATTATTAATATGCGACCTTTAGAAGGTCAAAGAGTCTCGATGTATTGTCTTGATCTTTTTTGAAGTATTACAGTAAATGAGAATTATTTTTATCATACGTCGTCTTGCTACAGGAAAAAAATATTTGAATGCAAAAGTTTGCGCACCCCTAGGAAATAACGTCAAGACAGTGTGTTGGAAAAATGCGCCGTGATGCACGTTCGATATCTTTATATTAAAAAATATATGAGATTTGATTAGTGACTGTTGAAGTACTTTGATTAAAGTGTGATGATCTGACATGAACGTAGATGATACAGAGCTGGGCAGAGTTAAGGATTAAAGCACTGCTGCAGCGCTTTCTTAGCTAGAGATGAAAGGAAGGCCACTGCAACACTATTTGCATGTGTAAGGAAGAGAACAAAAGCGAATCTGATTGTCTTAGAGTTGGAAATAAAAAGCTTTTCAGTTCTCTTTATTGTCAAAAGTGTCAAGCTTGAATAATAATCCACATTATTCCCAACAATAACGTTGTATCCGAAGCAATTATTTACAAACCGGGCCACCCTCGCTCTCTGGAATTGGCTTATTCAGTATTAACTAGCCTGATTAGTATGGCTTAAGTCCAAGTCCTCACTGTGCTCAGTGTGTCCTGAAATCAGTCGCGTCCCCCCCCCCCCCTCCTTTCGGCTTTGTCAGTTTGCATTCGGAAGCCAATATGCGAATTCTCATCAAATGAAATTGAATTGTTAGCTGTCAAGAAATGCTAATGACGCCATTCTCCATTCTGCTGCTTTAATAAAACCCCGCCTGAGGTCTCGTATCCTGATGGCGACGAAGTCACCGTGCCAGTTTATTCTGTCTAACATTAAAACCCACGGAACCGTCCCGTCCTTCCAGAGCGCGTTGTTTAATGCATTACTGCACATTTACGCCCGGGGTCCGTCATTATATTTCCAACAATACGGCAAATGAAATTGCACAGATAAGAAGCCGTCGCTCTGTCGCTCGTCGGCTCTGATAGTAATTCATTTGTCGTCGGAGAAAGGGCAGCCGAATCATTTCCTTTTTTTTTCCCGACGCAGCCGTGGAAGATGGATGTCGTGATGGTTCTTTGAGAAGTAATAACTCTCACAGATATGCATATCACAGAAGCAAGTTCACAGAGACGCTGAACCGTGTGGGGCCCTTTTGCTTTTTAATATCAATCCAATCACAGGATGAGTGATGCCTATGTGGAGTCAGATTTCCGTCCTACAATCTTTCATATGAAGAGCTCGTGTTCCTAGTCATTTGCAAGATCTGACGCAAGGTCTGTGGGACCGTGTGTATGTGCTAGTAAAAAAGAAGTTACGATGACTTACTTTTTTGACATATCCCTGGATGTGCTCCGGGGTCGGGATGTGATCAGCGGACAAACACTCCTCTAGCTTCAGATGGTACGGCTCGAACTCTGATGGACTTTTCTCTGAACTAGAAAGAAATAAAGAAAGAAAGATAGAAAAGAAACTTACTTATTATACTATAATGACCAGACTTCTGGCTTCTGATTGACCAGAAAGTCACAGTATATTCGCTCGTTCTAATACAATTAGTTTTCCATAGTAACGTCTCATCGTTTCTTACTAACAATAAACATGTCTGTAGTTTTGTCCTGTTATTAAAGAAATAAAAAACCTACAATCTGTGAGGAGACTTAACGGTTTAAGATGCAATGTTTAACGAAGGAGTCTACAATGTCAGTTTCTGCTTCGGCACACGATTCGGTACACTTCTTAAGCAGTTTGGGAATAAACTCACAGTTCAGCTCAAAATAGTGTGTGAAAATAAGCATTCTTGCTACAAAGAGCCAAAGAAATCCATCATTCTTTCCCCAGAAGCAAAACTCACAATAATCTCTGGGTAAAGTTTCCTTTTCTGTGCTTCTCCCTTCACTGAGAAAGCTATTATCAAGCTGATGAATATTAATGAAATTAGTTGTCTGATTTATGAATATTAATGACTAGTGGGCGGTGTCTGTGAGAACAGACTGTAAGTTTACGAAGCAGAAAATAGCGCTCTGTTACAATTTATTACGTATATTTGTTTTTTAGAGTGTTTTCGAATAAAAAGAAAGGCTTGAAAATAATAAGATAGGACTCAATATCTCATGTTAAAATGAATCTGCACACATCACTGTATGTTCTGTTTGATTATCATATTTAGTTATCTACTGTATTATTGTATTAGATTTATTTTGAATATGCTGCTATATTCAAATATAGTTGATCTGTCTTGATCAGCTTAGTCCTATCCATCCATCCATCCATCTTCTGTATTGTTTATCCTATACAGAGTCACAGATAGTCTGGGGTCTATCCGAAGGGACTTAGGAAACACACACTTCTTCACACACTACGCACAATTTAGAGATGGCAATCAGCCTACGGTGCATGTCTATGGATTGGAAGGAAATTGGAAAACCTTTTTGTACTAGTAGGAACCCAAGGGTGAACTGACTGAGTAAGGCCCTTAACCCTAAATTGCCCTTAACCCTCAATTGCTCAGTCGTATAAGAAAAAAAATATATAAAATGTAAGTCACTCTGGATAAGGGTGTGTTCCATATGGCGTAAATGTAAACCCCTGAAGCATGAGATGAACATGCAAACTCCACACACACACACACACACACACACACACACACACACACACACACACACACACACACACACACACACACACACACACACACAGAGGAGGTTGGAATCAAAGCCCAACCCTGGAGGTGTGAGACAAATGTTCTAAAAACTAAGCCACCGTGCCCTCCGATTAGTTATATTTAGGAAAAAAAAAACATTAAAGACCAAAAATCAATGTGAAAAAACATCCAAAAACAAAGGTTACATACCACAGACTTGACATTTAAATATTTGAATATTTAAACAGGGTTGAATGTGCTTGATTTGAGGCCTGATTGTGCCGAATGCTTTTTTTTCCCCTGTGTAGTTTTTCCTCACCTGCGATCATGATCATATAAACCCCAATTTTATCATCTCTACACTGGCTAAGTTTAGAATTGATTACAAACTGCTGCTACAGTACTTACATACAAGGCTATAAATGGTGTAGCTCCCATGTATCTAACTAGTCTTCAAACACGTTACAATCCTTCACGCTCTCTGAGATCGCAAAACTCAAGACTTCTGCTAGTTCCCAGAATATCAAAATCTACTGAAGGCGTAGAGCGTTTTCGCATTTAGCTCCCAAACTTTGGAACAGTCTTCCTGATAGTCGGGGACTCAGACACACTTTCCCAGTTTAACTGTAGATTAAAGACATATCTCTTCAGATAGGGCTGACACATAATTCTTCCCATAATCTTGTGATCTAGTACTTGTACATGCACATTATCATTTAGTGCTTGCTAATATTATGAACAGCAGCTACGCTAATTCCTCTCCATATACTTCTCTAGTTCTACCCACTCCGAGGCATCAAACACTTGTACAAGCTCCAGTTCCATTGCATGAAGATTTTGGAACTTCGATGAGTCGTGACCAATCCTGTGACTATCCTGAGGCATCTAGAGATGTACCAGCTCCAGTTAGATTCCTGTTCATGAAATATTTGTACATCCTAAGACGAGATACCGACTCCATGTGGTCTTTGAGGACAACGACCTCCTCATCGATACACAATTATCAGACTGTATCTGACTGTAGAAAGGACATTATTCATAATAACACTCTCTGGTGTTTATAACAGTTTATAATCACGCACACACACACACACACACACACACACACACACACACACACACACACACACACACACACACACACACACACACACACCCCAGTGTCACCCAAAGAGGATGAGGTTCATTTTTGAGTCTGGTTCCTCTGAAGGTTTCTTCATCTTCATCACAGACACCTCAGTCTTGTTCATTAGGGATAAATACAAACACATTTAAATATAAGTCTAATATTTTTATTCAACTTTTTCTATTATGTTTCCTATGTTCTGTAAAGCTGCTTTGAGGCAATGTCGATTGTTAAAAGCGCTACACAAATAAAATGGAATTGAATTGAATCGATTGGTTTATATTTAAACGTTTTTGATGTCTTTTTCAAGGAGTCGCTGAGGCTAACATTAGATTTGTAGCTGTAGTGCATCACGAATAAGGTAAGTGTTGTGAAAAATAAGCTGAATAACTGTTGCTTTAAGTTTTATTAAATTTGTTAAGCATTGATATAAAGTGAATTTACACTGAATCTCTACATTTCAGCATCTAATTTGCGGTTCATGTTCTCACTGGAAAGACAAAACAAATCTCAGCTTGTGTGTCAGTCTTGCCTCAGCACTGACTCCAAATAAACTAAAAAAACCTTCGTCTGTCCAAAATAAACATATTGCAACACTTGTGTGTTTATTTCTTCATGCCATGTAGTTCATGGTGGAACTGTAATGTATGCAGGTTTATTTTTGAGTGCTCATGATGTCTGGAGATGAAGAATTCGACGACATGGATCGCACATAATTCGTGCATATATTAACGCATATATGACACACACACATACACACACACATGCACACACACACACACACGCATGCAACTTGTACAAAACTACAGAGACTTTTAATTCAGATCTTAGTTCTTTTTTCTTTAGTCTGTTATGAATGTACATTCACCGCATACAGAGCTCACTCCCACCCTCCATCGTGATGACACCAGAGATGCGATCCTGAGCTCCTCACTTCTTCCTATTCGTGTGTGTGTGTGTGTGTGTGTGTGTGTGTGTGTGTGTGTGTGTGTGTGTGTGTGTGGTGTATGTGTGTGAATGTGTGTGAGTGAGAGATAGACACTACAGTGAATTCAACCCACCAACATGGCTATTCCTGCTACACAGCCCAGCAGGAACCAGACTCACCTCGGGCACAGCGCTCGGTTTTGTACACACACACACACACACACACACACACACACACACACACACACACACACACACACACACGCATTTGCGCCTCCTGACGACAACAGCCATCTGCTGCCTACATACAGATTCCCTGATGTCGCCATGTGAGTCCCTTGACACACGCTCAAACCTACTCCTGCCTCCACACACACACACACACACACACACACACACACACACACACACACACACACACACACACACACACACTTTCAAACTCAAATATCCTGTCTCAGAGAAATCCTGTCCCAAACCACATTTCCTCTAATAATCAGAACATGACTAACAATGAAATCTGATACTGGACAGTCTGATTTGTGCAGTGCTAATCAGCTAACTAGCTTTTATTAGCTTATGCTAGCTCAGATTAGCAATTCACCTTCCCCTTTAAGCAGCTTTGTGTCTAATAGTTTTATTTCTTTTATTTGATGTGCTGTTAAAAACCTCATTTTTTTGTTTTATAAAGCAGTTATTCAGTTCAGGACTTTTTTGCGTCTGACTTTAATTAATACGGATGAGCCGCATTATGGGATGGTATCCGGAAGATACGTGTAAAAAAAAAAAATTTAGTCAAAAGTTGCAGTACAAGTCTCACAGAGTCTACTTTTTATATTTTAAGCTTTTAGTGTTAAACCACACAAGTAACAGCTTAGCTTAGGTAGGTGGCTAGTGAAAAATATGCTATCATCCATTAGCATGGCTAGTAGCTTGACTAGCTTTAACAATGTAGAGCAGATAAATGCTATATTTCACAGCTAATATACACCAAAGGACTTTCCTTTATGAGTCACTACAACCGGTCAAGCTAGTTTATTAGCAAAAAGATGATAATAATCATAAATATACCTTTAGTTTACAATATTTTTAACTTTTGTCATGCAGTTTGTAGCAGCTAGTAGACTATATAAAGCAACGGTCCAGCTTCTACAACACTACAGCTTCTATTAGATTTAATCAAACGAAGCATTGCTTTCATTTTATTGGTCTAAAGAAGCCTCAAACACACAGAAGATTTTTACAGGTTAACTGAAACTTGGTGTGTAACGTTCTGATATGAATAAATGCATACTTTAAAATCAATACCAAGCCAATATTTTAGCATTTATTTAAAAAAAAGTATTTTGTTTTATCGGTAATTTGATGTCAACAGACTGCATGATGTCTGTGTAAAATTACATCAGCTTGACAGGAGAGAAAGTAAATCATGCATTATGTTGTATGTAAAGGGAACAAATGCTGGGGACCGATCTGGATAGACAGTCAGTGACTCATGGGATTGCCGTGGATGGGGCCGCCCCGGAGACCGTCAGCTTCTCTAGATGCCTCAGGATCCTCACAGGGTTGGTCTCTTCTCACTAAAGCTCCAAAATCTTCATGAAACGGAACTGGACCATGAGTGACCATTTGAAGACTTCGGCGGGAAGTAATTAGTGTTGGGTCTGTGGTGAACTCAGAATAAAAAGTTCTTCACCTGTTAGTTCTTCAGGAGCTCTTGGTTGGAGTAGAAAGGACATTATTTACATTTACTTTATTTCCTGTCCAGTGTCACCTAAATGACAATGAGGTTCCCTTGTAAGTCTGGTTCCTCTCAAGGTTTCCTCCTCATATCATCTCAGGGAGTTTTTCCTCACGTTACTTCCGATTTGCTCATTAGGGTCAATTGTTAGAGATAAATAGTAACTTAACTTAACAACATATAGGAACTTAATAATAACAACATTAAAGGTGCGCTCAGTGATTTTCCACCTGATGTTCTGTCAGATTCAGATAATATATGGAGGTGAGTGTTGGTAAAACCCTAGCTTTTATAATGCTATGGATCACCACAGGAGATCTGGGGTCCTGCGGGACCCCCAAAAAGCTACGTGAGTGAGCAATAATTTACTTTCTTGCTGGTGTTTAGAAGACAAAGATATGCCAAGCTCACTAACAAGAAAGTGAATAGGAGGAACGATGAATTCTTAATACTTTATGATTTTTTTCAGTGAGTTATTTACCCTGTTTAGAAACTTGTTGCTTGATTAATGTGTTTATATTTTAACAAACATCGCTAATAAAGATACAATCACAGCATCTCTATCTCTAATCTCAGCTGATAATACAGAAAGATATGCCTCCAGCCCAGTGCTTGTTAGGAGGTGTGGCTTTGGTAAAGGGGCGGGGTTTATTTCTTCGGAAATGGAGTGTTGCTAGAAAATTGCTGACTGTACCTTTAATCTAAACCTTTAATGTATGATTTGTTCCGGCTCGAGGACATAATCGCCTGTAAGGGAGCTAGTTGGTAGGCAGCACAGATGTTGACTTGTTTTTGATTCTGTTTTCACTGATAATCGCAGCTGAATCGCACCGTTGGCAAAAGTCAGTCTATGGATGATTCAAGTGTGTATCTGTGTGTGTGTGTGTGTGTGTGTGTGTGTGTGTGTGTGTGTGTGTGTGTGTGTTCCCTACAGTACTTTTAGTGATAATATCAGATAGACACCAGAGGCGATGTTTCCAGGTCCCACAGCAACATCCTGTTGTACGCGTGTGTATGTGTGTGTGTGTGTGTGTGTGTGTGTGTGTGTGTGTGTGTGACCGCATTGCCATGACAACACTGTCACTTTGAATCCACTGAATGTGTGTTTCACAATCTTTCATCAGTGCATTAATTATGTAGCACTGCCTATTTGCCCAACCATGAATAATATTCTGCGAGCAGATCGCCCTTAATGGGATCCCCCGTCGCACCTCTCCCAGAGCGCAGTGCACTACAATTTCCCAATGATCTTGAATAAATTATCCAGCATTCCCCACTGAAGTGGAACAGCGTATAAAAAAAGGGACCCCAAGACCTCAGATGGTTGACATTTGGAATTAGAAAAGGCAGCAGCCACTCTCTCTCTCTCTCTCTCTCTCTCTCTCTCTCTCTCTCTCTCTCTCTCTCTCTCTCTCCCTCTCTCTCTCTCTTGCTCAGCTATCCATTATGTCCTGACTAATGTCCAGCCTATGATGTTTGAAACATTAATGATACTGTCAAGGTGGCCATGTTGTTTACCTGCCTGTAGGTTGTGAGACAGGTGGGCTGATGGATTAGCGCTGGTGTGTGTAGGCAGCAGGAACCAACTGTAGTGCACAGTGGTTTAGCGGTGAAGCTAACAGACACAGGGAGAACTGGACTTGAGCCACACACATGTTCTGAATGCTAAACATCTCACATGCAGCTAGCGGCGCTAACACGCTAACAGGCTGTCCTGTTATTTCTTGTTTTTTGCCCCAATTATTCCCCAAACTTTCTTTTCGTTTCTCAACAGTTTTTCATTTTCTTCTTTCCGGTTTCCTTTTTTTTTTTTAATCGTTTCTTCTTCTTCTCTTATCTCATTTTTTATATTCTTTTATCTTTAAATTACTTTTCATTACTTAATTTTATTATAGCTATCTTCTCGTTTCCTAGACTTTATTTTTCTTCCTCTCTGTATTTGTGCTTCTCCCTCTCTTCTTTCCTTTTCTTCCATGTACATTTCCTTTTCTTATTTATTACTAATAACTGATGAGCATCATGCGTATAAGTATTTTTGTTTCTTTTCCTCTTATTATCTTACACTTTCTTGCTTCGTTACTTTTACCCTGCTCTCTCTTTGGTGTATCTTTGGTTTCTCTTCTCTTCTCTTCTCTTCTCTTCTCTTCTCTTCTCTTCTCTTCTCTTCTCTTCTCTTCTCTTCCTCAGTGGTATAAATATCTAGATACTGCAAGGTGATGAACATTTTCATCTTTTCTGGTCCTTCCTCTCTCAATGTCATTTAAAGAACATGAGCAATGATGTGCTGTATTTCACGTCTCCTCTGTTTTTTTTTCCTTGCAGATTTTTCCCCTACGGCTGCTGCTGATGCGAGCGACTGTCTCCACGGTGACGGATACTGGCGATAAACAGGACAGCTTGGCCACAAACAATCAAAGGATGACAAACCCCTCACCCTCCCTGTTCTCTATTTTCCCCTCCTCTCTTACTCAGACATGCACATTTAAACTCCAACATCTCCAAACCCCTCTCTTTCTCTCTCTCTGACTCTTTCCCGCCCTCCCTCTGTATCTGGATGCATCTCTCCTGTCACCCGTCTACTGCACATTTTTCATGCATGAAAGCACACATGTGTTTCAGGTGTCAAGGCTTGAGAGGAGTGAACATGTGTGTGCTTCTGCATTGAAGTTAAATGAGTGTGATGGTCACCAGAATATCGATTAATAAACGAAATCTATAAAGCATACCCACTGCTCTTGCTCAAAGGAAAGACACCCCTTAAGGGGAAAAATGAGCATGAAGAGTAGCGTCACACATATTAACTTATCAGACGGATTCTTTCATGTACACATGCCTGATTCATCCCAGGCGTCTCAGGAATATGCAGCTCGGACCCTTCCCGAGCTCTTAAAATCAGAGAAATTTTCAGAAAGAATGAGATATGTTTTTCACTTTGAGCATCAGAAAGGACAGACATTAAAAAAAAAGATCCAAGCTGGCCAGAGGGAAAGGAAAACATAACTGTAAAGTTCTGAGATATACAACTAAAATATCTCTGTAACCATGAGAAACAGTACTACAGTACAAAGCAGCCATAAAGGCCACACCTCCTTCAGTGTGACTGACAGCCATAAAGGCCACACCTCCTTCAGGGTGACTGACAGCCATAAAGGCCACACCTCCTTCAGGGTGACTGACAGCCATAAAGGCCACACCTCCTTCAGGTTCACTGACAGCCATAAAGGCCACACCTCCTTCAGTGTGACTGACAGCCATAAAGGCCACACCTCCTTCAGGGTGACTGACAGCCATAAAGGCCACACCTCCTTCAGGTTCACTGACAGCCATAAAGGCCACACCTCCTTCAGAGGAACTGAATCTGACAGGAAAAGGAACCTCCTTCAATGTGACAAAATATTTCATAGGCTCTACTTCTATCACTTGCACCAATAGACATAAAGTCTATCTCCTTTACTGTGACTGACAGCCATAAAGGCCACACCTCCTTCATCATGACTGACAGCCATAAAGGCCACACCTCCTTCATCATGACTGACAGCCATAAAGTCCACACCTCCTTCATCATGACTGACAGCCATAAAGGCTGCACCTCCTTCGGTGGGACTGATAGACATAAAGGCCACACCTCCTTCGGTGGGACTGATAGACATAAAGGCCACACCTCCTTCGGTGGGACTGATAGACATAAAGGCCACACCTCCTTCGGTGGGACTGATAGACATAAAGGCCACACCTCCTTCGGTGTGATTGACAGTAGCACAGAAGCCATGCTCACTAGAATAGCAGGAGGTTTTCTTGTCCTTTGGAATCCTACATGGTGTGAATGTGTCATGAGGCCACACTTCCTTAAGTGAGACTGGCAGAAGAACCAAGGCCACGCCTCCATTGCTGAGACTGACAGGCCTACAGGCCACCAGTATTGATCTCACAGTGAAGGCGTGTCAGTCACACTGTATATCTAATGGTCTTTTTATTAATACTAGTGTTATTGGAATTTTTTTCTTTGCGTGACTAATAGTTGAGCCTGCCTTAGAATTGCTTTAGCAGTAGCGTAAATAACAACAATGAAAGCAATAAAACAGACTTTAATGGGAGAGATAGAGACAGACAGAATGAGAGAGACAAAGAGGCTGTAAAACATAGACCGAAGCTTAAGCATAGGCGCCTCTCCACCTCTTCTCGGGGGAACCACTGTCTATTCTCGGAGATCAAGACAAGCTCTTGAGCTCCTGAAACCTGATGTGTTGCCCTTTCTCCATCTCTCTCTCTCTCTCTCTCTCTCTCTCTCTCTCTCTCTCTCTCTCTCTCTCTCTCTCACACACACACACACACACACACACACACACACACACACACACACACACACACACACACACAAATTGACTTCAGATTGATAGGAACATTGTAGGAACATTAACCGTCTGCCCTTTGGGTAGTTCAATGGAGATTTTTTCTGGTGGTTTGGTTACACAGCCTGCGGGTTAAAACTTCTGTCATGTGCGCATACTGTTAGACGTTTTGGCTATGACTTCTGCTTTTTGGGGTAATTATGTGAGTTCTGGCAACCTTTCTGGTAGTTTGGTGAGGAGTGGGTGTCTGTTGTTTGTTTTCCTCTTGGTTGTTTGTGACCACTGATTGCCTTGTATACACTTTTATGACCACTTTTGTAAGCACTGATTGTCTTTCAGGAACCGCTGTGGAACTTGTAACCTTCTGGGCATCTCTTTAAAACTGGTCTGCCTTCTAAGCACTAAAAATGATCATGCCTGAACGCATTATATGGATTATATGAAAATGGACATTATACTGTAGCTACAGCAGGCAGAGGAAAGAGGAGCAGAAAGCATGAGCTGGTGTTGTATTTTCACCAACAGTGATATTTTTATGGTAAAATGATTGATTAGTTTTTTAACAAATAATAAAATTTTAGAGGCTTGTCCCTGTAGCTGGTTATGGATGTCCAACATCGACAACATCCATTAATGCTCTATTACTAAAGCAAAAACCCTAACGCAAATAGAAACATAATAATACCCTTGTGTGTGACACACAAACTTACACACTAACACGGTGAAAGTGCTGGCTTTGCTTCGCTACTGACAGCTGTGTGGGAGTTCAGGCCAGTGGCTTGACTTTCACTGTGCCTGTCTAGCTGGATACACTCCACTTCTGGACACACATACACCACACACACACACACACACCACACAGGGACTCCAGGCTGCAGCCAGCAGGGCTAGGAGCAGGGGGTGGATGTGACTTTGAGTGGTGACTGCTGCTTGCCAGAGGATTAGAGACCTGCACTTCAACATTCACACACTCTCTCTATCACAATTCATCACTGATGCTGCCATGTACCATGAACTGGAGGCAGTAGCTCTAATAGAAAAGTGTTATAATTTTAAAATAACTTTCTGCAGAATTCTGATGACACTGTTAAGAGCGGAGTTTTGCTTTTTAGAACCCTTTCCAACACTGAGGGCTGGATAAATATCTGGCAGATTGGTTACCATTGAGGTTTGGCTACCTTTTTAAGAGCCTGCTGAATTCTTTCCCTGACTTTCTCGCCATTTTTTCAGTGAATCAGAATTATAAACATGCTTATTTCAGCGTTTTAACCCCACCCCCCACCACTAAACCCCTCATCCAAACATATTGCAAATTGAAGAAACTTCTTTCCCACTCACCCATCCTCTTTTCTGCAGAAAGAACCAGGCAATTTAATGGGGAACGCCTACCGTTTGGTTACAAGTACTTTCTCTGGATATTCTTTGATCAGTTTGGTAGACAGATGCTGTCTAGCTTTCAAGGAGTTCTACTTGTTGTTTTGCCTACCTTTCGGGTACTTTGCTGAGCACCGCTCGATAAAGTTGTCGCTGGATGCTTGCAAGCTCCGGGCCACACGGGTGGACGAAGGGATGGACAGCGATAAGGACAAAGCCTTGCTGGTAAAGGTCCTGCAGCTGAGATGGCAGCTCCCGTACCGAGGACAAGCACAGGGTCGACGTCACATCTTCCAGAGGACACAGAGAGAAAGACAAAGGTGAGACAACTTTACTCTGAGTGCTCATGAGAGCTAAGACTGATAGAATTGCTGCTGTATCCCACAAAATGGATGAACGCTGAAGTCTAATTGGCTGCATTTCAGTTCAGAGACTACTTACCTCTCTTGGACTATTTAAAGTCAGAAAATCAGTAATGCTTGGGTAAATAAACTGAAGTGATGTTCAGTGTTCAATAGTCAATGTTTCCAATTAAGATTCTCATTAAATGGTAGTTTTATACCTAAATTTACACAAACTCAAATATTTTCCACCAAATGGATTTTCACCAACACCATCATTCTTGCATAAAACCCCTTTGAATGGTTTGGAAATAAATTAATTTGTCATCAGTGTGATAAATTGGGTTGTGGTCATGCTTTTCAAGCCATGAATCAGCACTATTTACTATAAAAATAAAAAAAATGCTTTATGTCCTTTAAGTTGAACCAGTTTGGATGGTGTCTAAATATAGGCATACATTTTTATACTTGGAAGTGTAGCTGTTGAATTATTTATGAATTATTGATGCATTTTCATAGTGAGAAGTATAACTGTTTTTATTTTTTTTTTCAAACTGTAATCAGGAAACTCTAACTACAGCTATTTTCATTTTTACTGTGAAGCTTGAGCTGCATTGTTCATGCTCGATGCGACAGGAAAAAATAGCAGTTGTTTTAGTTATTAGAGGCATGCTGGTGGCTTTCTAACCGTTGCTATAATTTAATGGGTTTGGATGGAAATCCAATTAAACATGATTGTTTAGCTCAACGTGAGGTGGAAGCCTTTTAAACTAGGGCATTGAAAGCGTCTCGGCAGGGCAGACGAGGCCAATCACGCACCCTCTTCTGGCATTAATGAGGTAGGTTTGATAGACTGACCTGATATTGTGAAAGGGATGTTGGGGAGACAAGAGACTAGCTCCCTGTCTTGTGTTTTTTTTCCCCCCTCATCTCAGTCTAAAGCGAAAGAGACAAGCCATGAGAAGACAGCAGACAGAAAGTGTCAGAGCCACCCAGCTGTGTAACAACATATACACGAAGCCCGTCAAAGAGCATAATCAAAGACAGGCATATGCTAATGACATAGACAAACATAGAGAGAGTCAGAGACAGAAAGAATGAAAGATGCAAAGGGCCAAGTCTTTGTCAAATCCATTGGTTTCAGGGCGCCGTTCCAAAAATGGTGGCATTTTACAGTCCGAACAGCTGGCTGGGGTGAGGCTTTTCCAAGAGATGAGTTTCGCTGATATTAGATGTATGGCTACAATCTAATATACTACAATGTGTTTTGGACACCTGACCATACCACCCATGAGTGGTTTCTCCCCAAAGGTGAAAGCACATAATTTTCCTTCATAGGAACTAAGGCCACGTTCACATTGCAAGTCTTAATGCCCAATTCGGATATTTTGCTCAGATCTGATTTTTTCACATTACCTTTTAAAATGTGACCTATATCAGATACCAGAGTGAACTGTTTGCGGTTTCAAACTGACCCGCATGCTCAAACGAACAATAACAATGACGTCACACGCAGCACGCCGTTGCACTAAAAAGTTGGCGAGGTTATGGAGGAAGTATTGTGATGTATTCAATGCAAACATTATGAGTTGGTTCAAGTAACCACTTTATATAACACTCTTAACACACACGTGTTACCGGTAACGTTTGTGTCACGTTTTCGCCGACGCAAAAAAAGGTTTGCGAAAACTTTTTTTTTTTTGCGCCGGTGAAAACGTGACACAAACGTGACTGGTAACGTGTGTGTTAAGCAAAAAAGTCTATGCCCGGCGCATAATTGTGATGAATGTCGATGTAGATTGATGTAAAAGTCACATCAAATCCGCATTGGTTGTTCACACTGAGGCCACATTGGAAAAAATCAGATTTGGGTCTGATTCAGGACCACATATGGAAGTGGCCCAGATCTGAGTGTTCACACTACTCCTGAAGAATTCTGACCTGGTCACTTGACCCCAAAAAATTTTTTGGGCGTATTTGGGCCACTTTTACCTGCAGTGTGAACAGGGCCTAAGAGTCCCAGGTGCTGTTCCAGCACGACAATGCCCTACAGTCAATGCCCCTGGATGCCACTGTATGACTCTACAGTCTGGGTTTGAAAGAAATCAGCACCAGCCTCAATTCTTGTTTAGTCTTGTGACTGCTGGTGAAGCTGAAGTGATTGGTTCCACAAAGGGCCAAAATAATACATTTTCAGGCCTTTGTTAACAGCAACTAATAAGTGACAAAAAATATTATAAATTATGTTTTATACTCTTTGAAAGAACAGAGTGACTTAGCCCTGCTACAGTAGCCCATTTATACCATTTGGACTTGCATTAGGCAAATTATCATGGAAAGACTTTACTACCACCCCATTCAAGTTATATTCTGTGCCATGGGAAAAGCTTTAACCTTGTTAGCCTTTAAATCTTGTTAGCCTAGCCCCTCACAGAAGTCTTAACCTTTTTATAAAAACTGATTACTGCTAATTGCTTCAACTGCTATTGGGAGACTTCATGGCTAACAACCATCGAGTTCAAACCGGCTGGTCAACAAATACAGGAAATCCAAAGTTCTCTGGTCATCTCCATCCGAATAGAGACCATAAGGTCAAGGGTAAACTTTCCCCCAGCCGTCCCATACTTTGTCCGAGCTCTATATATGTGATGACGGCAAAAAAACTAAGATAACAGGTAATCATATCACAGAAATGTCCCTTTTGCTCGGTACATCAATTTCAAATCCATTTTCTCTTCCAGTGATCTCCTATGCAATAAAGTATGAAGTGAGGCGTATAAAAGAGTGCAAAGGAAAGAGAGGAAACGGAAGGGGGGGGGGGAGAGCTGATTCCAGCAAATTGGAAGTGAAAGAGTTCCCTTCAGGCAAATTACTGGCCATCTCAAAATAATACTGGATTTCTCAATCAACTCTCTGCTGTCCATGAAAAAAATATGATGCCCACCAGATAAAATGGAGGGAACGGAGCACAATCACATATGCACTGGAAAATCTTTCTCGCTTTAGTGTAATTAATTCCATTCTGTTTGATTTGATTTGACTTTTTGGTTTGCCAACACTGAGAGTCCCCAGAGGCAGCGTGCTGTGTTTGCCCTTCCCGGAGTCAGTGGATATTAACTCGCTTTACAGTCACCGCTCTAGCACCTCGTGCACCCCCCACGTTGGGAGGAATAAATAAGGAATGGTTTTCATTACATGCCGTTGGGAAAACAGCCATGGGGCACTCGCTTTAGTCGGCCTTAATCGCAGCGAGAGCTCCCACCAAAACACTACAGCCCATTCTCATGATTCATGTTCTGTTTTGACGTGAGAACAGCTAGCCTGGCTTTTTACTAAACGTATAATGCTAATCACCACTGGGAAGGGTAAATTGGGCCATTAGCAAACAGAATAAAGACAGTTTTCAAGTCAACAGACTCCTCCGTGACATTTTAGATGAGTCAATAAATGCCAATAAGGTCATGCCTGTCGTAATACTTTGTTTGGGGAGAAAAACATTTGATTTGGATTTCGTAATTAAGGCTCGGTCTTAATAAAATTTTATTAGCTTACAAATTGCTTGGCACAGGAAAATATCGCTGACCGATATAACCTTTGCCCAGAGACACAACTCTGAAAAAAGTAAATTACAGCAGCAGTTTCTAGCTATACCCTGAAGACTATTAATAAGAAATGTAATTATTTCTTCATTTACTTTTACATGCTATGCATTGAAGTGGAGCGGAAAATTGCTTGCGGCAAAAAGGACAAAACTAGCTTGGGCCCTTTTTTTCCCCTCAGTCTTAATTTTCTAAATATCGGTTTCCCTCATTCTGTAAGTCCCATAACCTTTGCTGGAGTTTTAGCAGAATTTTACTTATAATTTACTTTAATAAATATTTTGTTTCTGTCAAACTTCCTTTAACTACCTGTCTGATTGCTAGCCTGTGTATGTAATCTGGTCTGATCCTTGTGTGCACACTCTTAACCCTGGTCCCAAATCAAACTCCCCAGGGTTCTTATATTCACGGCTTGAATAAGTAATTATGATATGACCGAGGCTGGGGGATATAAAGGCGGAGATTGGGAGTGAGTGTGTAACACAAGAAGAAGAGACACTTGCTTAACCTGCTTAACTGTACTCGCAACTACACTATTAATTCATTTTTATAGCACAAAGGCATTTTATTACCAGTGAGTATCTGCCACCTGTGGAAGGTAAAAGTGGTGAGATGGTCTTTATGATTAATTTTATGGCTGGCAATAACAGATTATGGCTGGCAATAACAGATTCAGCACAGGCGAACAAGTCACATTGGAATTATGTTACAATGTGTAAAAATATGATGAGATGGAATATCCAGTGGCACATCTGGTCTTCAATCAGTCTAAACTAGTGTTTCTCAAATCAGTCCTCCGGGACAAACCAGATGGTCTATGTTTTTGCTCTCTTTCGGGATCCAACACATTTGAGTCAGGTACTGTATTCGTCTTCAATGATTGCTTGGTGTAGGTTTTGGGAAATGGGGGGAAAAAAATCAGGGTTTCTGAGGACTGGTTTGAAAGGCATTGAGCCAAACGTGCAATACACTGGTCTTCTGTAACGACTTGCATCAAGCTTAAATCCCTGGTGTGTGCTCTCAGAGGGCTCATTTTCACCTAGCTACACAAAGTCATTCACCCATTCAGGCTCCTGGTGATTTCACCACCAGATTTACTTAATGGTACAGATTCTTCTTTGATTAACTTATATCAAGAGCACTTGATTACTGATGCAGAAGCCCTACAAACCTCTGACAATACAAACATGGCAATTATTCATTCATTCATTCATTCATTCATTCATTCATTCATTCATTCATTTTCTACCGCTTATCCGAACTTCTCGGGTCACGGGGAGCCTGTGCCTATCTCAGGCATCGTCGGGCATCGAGACAGGATACACCCTGGATGGCAAACACACACTACTGACAATTTTCCAGAGATAACATGGCAATTAACTCTGGTCAGTTTAGGATTTCAACTGGTTAAAAGTTTGGTCAATTTGGAATCATTGGCTTAAAGTAAGTCTTTAGTCAATGTGCAGGTCAGCTGGCCAAGCCTATGGTCAATTTGCAGGTCAGTTGCTTAAGTCTGTGTTAATTTTGGGAATCTGTTGCTTAAGTCTTTGGACAGTTTGGGGATCAGTTTTTTAGTCATTTATAAAATCAGTTGCTTACATCTTTGGCAACTTTAGGGACTGGTTTCTTTAATCTTTGATCAATTTGAAATAACCAGGTTGTTATATCTCTGTCTCTGGGGACCAACTGGAAAAAACTTCTAACTATTAAACAAATATATGCCTGGATTAAATATTTCACTCATAAATTGCTCTGAATTCAAATCTCAGATCTGTGTAAATACTGTACATGAGGACAAATAAAGTCGACGTGATGTATGGGAGCTGGTTATAAAATAGGCCTTAATGATACAGTAATGGTGTTATCAGTACATCAGTACTCTGGTAGTACTTTGTGTGTACAGCAAGTTCTTGTCATTAGTAGTCATTGCTCATTCTGGGCATATGAGCCCTGGGGCACCACTGCACACGTTAATTACCTCACTAATAACCCTCTGTAAGAGCAGCCTTCTGGGGCCATGGTGCCTTGCGTTAGGTTTCTACTCTGTTTCTTTAGAGCTCAGTTCACCCTTGTGTATAGATTTTGGTCCAAAAGAACTAATAGCAGTCCATCTAAGTGGCTGATTTTCAGAGCTATTTCCTGACCATGGTCAGGGATCAGAGGAGCTTTATTTTCTCCAAGGGTCCTAGCTGCTCTGGGGTAATTCCCACTTTAATTCAGTCTGCACTGCAGGGAGTCTTGCTGCAAGCACAATGGCATTTATTGGCTCTCCCAGTGCTGAGTCTGAATGGAAAAATAAAGGAAGGACCTTTCGAGTGGTGGTGAAGGCCTAAGCAGAAAGAATACCCAAGCCCAAGACTTAAAGAAACCCACAATGCCACATATTCATCACACGGAATTTGTACGCCTGAAAGATTTGACTTCTCTGACATTGATTAATATTATTTTGAAAAGTTGAAGTTTGGCATAGAATTTTTATCTCTTCTTAATCCTTAAACCCCCCCAACCCCACCCCCACGGAAAAAAATGCAAAATGTGTCCAAGGACGAGTTGATACACATTTAAAAATGTCCAAGAGCAAGCTTCAATAGACTAGCAGGAACCGGTTTAATATTCATTCAATCAAAGCATTGCTCTCTTTCAATGTTTAAAATGACAAGGACAGTGAGATAAAGTAAATCAGAATAAGTCTTATACATTTTTAAAGGGTTGGAACTACTGCTCTGGTTGAACCCATACCCCTTCACATGGTATTTTTGTACTCTTTGGTGTTTAATGTACTCAGTGATACTGTATGATGATCTTTATGAGTACAGCTTTAGGCAATGGGTGGAGAAACATGTCCTCATTCTAAAGGAATGTCACTTCACTGAAATGCATTATACTCATTAAGTCGGCCATTTTAGCCAGAGCCCTTTTTTCATATGTCGAAAGCACAGAGGGACAAAGAATAAAAATAACACAGAAACGTACGGTATTTAATCACGAGCACTTAAAAAGCAAGAATTCCATTAAAACGCTTTATGCCACCTAGAACGAGGGCTGCTCCATCCTAACCGAAAGCCTCTATGACTCGGATACTCAAACGAATTCCCTGACCAATTCTGCCGGCTTTCTACCGTTCTGTGGTTTATGCTGTCGATCCTCTTATCTCTTTGTCTATTTTCCATAATCAAGTCTGTCCACATGCTTTTTTTGTCCCTTTAATTGTACAATCCCAACGACCTGCTGCAAAAGTGCGTAGCCGACATCGAAAGATGATTTCAATGTATGCCTTCTGATTGGATGCATTCAAAGAAATGAGAAGCTACTTTATTGCCGCTCTGTGTGTACACCTGGTGATTGGAAAAAAACAGGGCCTCTTTTGTCTCATCACCAGTTAACACACAAAAACATGACACTTTCTGGAGTAATTACACCGTATCAAGTGTTTATTCGCTGGGCATGGCGTGAACTATCGGTGCTATCAGACTCGTTCAAGTTCTGTAGGGAATTAGCGCTGGATCCAGATGTCATTGCGGAACTAATGGCGTAATCAGGATTGCAATCAGGCTGATACTGTTCAAGCTGAAAAAAGATGATTAATGCTGGACAGTCTTCTCCTGGACCGGATGTTGGGTCTGTTTATTCACATTACATCATGTTAGCTGTCACCAGGCAGTGGAGCTCTAGTTTACATATAATAACAGTTTTGCTCAGGATGCTCTTGTGTACTGTAGTAACCTACCACCTGATTTGGAGGTATCTTTCTCATATCTTTTCTTTAAATATCTTCGAGGCAGGATACACCCTGGACGGAGTGCCAACCTATCACAGGGCACACACACACTCTCATTCACTCACACACTCACACACTACAGACAATTTCCAAAGAGATGCCAATAAACCTACCATGCATGTCTTTGGACCGGGGGAGGAAACCGGAGTACCCATAGGAAACCCCCGAGGCACGGGGAGAACATGCAAACTCCACACAGACAAGGCGGAGGCGGGAATCGGACCCCCAACCCTGGAGGTGTGAGGCGAAAAATGCCTTATTAAAATGCCTTATTATATGTAACCACATGATTCGAAGCTGCACTTTTGTCGGGGCTGTTGTTATAAAATCGAAAACAAATCAACACTTTCTGATCAATCAGAATGGAGAATCTTGGAAAAGAATGGAGAAGTCTCGTAAATTTTCCATGAAATCAGCACCATCTTACATTTACATCATTTAGCAGACACCCTTATCCAGACTCTTACATTTTTTTAAATCTCATTTTTATACAACAGCAATTGAGGGTTAAGGGCCTTGCTCAGGGGCCAAGCAGTGGCAGCTTGGTGGATGCAGGAATTGAACTCACAACCTTCCGATAACCAATAGGTTACCACATCCCACACCCCATCTTGCTGTTACTCCATACAGTCTACAGCTCATACATCTCAGACCACCCTGTATTGCTTGTCGTTTATAGTTCGCTCACTGTTCGCTTGATCTCTCGTAAAGCTTGATGCTAATTCTTAAGGCTAGCCTTCTTATTAGGAGCTTTTTCTCAAAATCTTCATAAGGGCTGAGTGGATTCCCGCCTAGACGTGTCTTGTAAGTATTCTTCAACTGCTTTTCTTTCCTCTCAATGCCTCTTGCATTACCCCGCTGTCCCAGAAAAGTGCCACTTCTCTGTTTTTTTCATAATGAACGCTGACAGCGACGTCGGGTTCAATATCTAACCTGTATAGATAGTGAGAGAGATTTGAAAATTGAAAACTGTCTACATCTATCATGAAGAAAATAAGGTTCCTCTATGATTACTCAAGGATTATTTAGATCCAATTCTTTTCTTTTCACACAGAGCCTTAAAGTGTTCCCTCAGCGGAACAAGTGTGGGCGCTAGCTAGAACCTTTGATTAATTTTAGTATTTAGAAAGGAAGACGTGTTCTATTCTCCTTGGGTTTGAACTCTCAACCCATCCCAGCTTTAACGACTGTTCTTTCCTTTTAAATAAATGTTTAGCCATGCTGTTATTAATACAGGACCTCTTACCTGCCGTGCGACTTTTGAATAATTTTTGAGCGAGGTCGTGGATATTTTGAAATGCGCTGTGAAATAAAGCAAATGGCTAATGGGTGCTCATAAAGACGCCATCATTTTTGTGATGGTTGGGTTTCATATGAATATAACACATTTGCTTTAATGTATTTTCAAGTAGAATGGCATGAGTAAGGCAAGATTGCTCTCCTGCTGTATATGGCTGACATCCAAAGAGAAGTTATTTCCCAAAAACTATCTTGCAAACTGTGCTGTGAAAATAAGAAGGAAATCCAGGAGGAACTACAGTACAGGAGGACCGACAGCAGGTCCGACAGAAGGAACTACATAATCTTCCTACAAGTGGCATCATGGAGAAAAAAACATCCACATGTTACCCTAATTGAAGGAAAAACCCAATATGTTGATCTTGACGATTCTCTGCAACACTATTCAACTCAAGCTCAAATCATCACGAGCTAGCTAGCTAATGCGCTTCGTTTACAATCAGCTCGCTAAGGATAGTAAGAAAGAGCGTGTGTAGTAAACCAAAAACAACCAGGGAAATATAAACACTGCTGAATAACATGTTCTGTGATGCCTCAGATAGATTAATACTAATTCAATTTTATTCAGATTTATTTATATGGCACTTTTAACCATCGACACTATCACAAACAGCTTTATAGAAATCTATAAAATCCTAAACCCTGAGAGGAACCGGGCTCAAAAGCAAGCCTTCATCTGGGTGACATTGGATAGTGATGCTGATAAAGGTTTCAATGTCTATGCGCATTTATGTAGCCAGGAAATTTATTCTAGTTTTAACATGAAGTCTATCTTGGTAATGTTAGCAACTGTTCGCTGATAAAGATAAAACTACTTATTGGTATTTGGTGTAAAAAACTCCACAAAAAACCTGTAAACAGTTCACTTTCAGTTTTACTGGACCAGAGCTGAACTCTTTACTTGCTATTAACTCAACCTCACCAGTAACTTTCTTGGATAAAGCTTTCTGCTGAATCAATAAATCTAGATAGGTGATAGCGTTAAGCTTCTGAAGTCAGTTTTTGGGCCGTAGCTAGCTTTGTGTGACGTGCCTTCAGTGGAAAATGGAAAATTTTAAGCTCAAGCCCCCCAGCTATAGCGCACCTCACTAACCTCCCCACAATCCTCTGCTTCTCTGCCTGTGTGTCACCTCCCTGGGCTCCTTCACTTCTCCGCTACTTGAGTTTCCTCTTCCTTTTCGTTTATGGCCTCTCTACACTACACGCCAACTTTCCCATGAAGATGGATAGAACAAGAAGGAGTTTCTGTGCCCCAGAGCCCCAATCAGTCTGAGTGTTGGTGGAACGTTAAGGCTTTACTTAATTCTTCTCGAATAAGTTTTCATGCTGCTGCAGATCTTATTGGATTCACTGGCAAGCGTCCGCTCTTAAATTTCCCAACACTCTCAGTCTTCGATATTTATAAATTCTGAAACTTCTCACGAGTCTCGAATTCGTTGGAAAAGTTAGTAGCTGTAAAGTATGTAATAGCAACATATTAATCAGAGTTTTTATTGTTTCTTTTGTTCGACATCCAACAAGATCAACTGACCTACCAACAAATTTTCTAAAAGTTGTCTAACTTTATCACTATGATTTATAATTCTTTTTAGGGATATATAATCATAAGTATGTCCTGTAACATTACCGTGTTATATATTAGCAAGAATAATGCTTAGCTAACACCGAAATGCTAACACTCACTAGATCATGCTAAC
The DNA here is from genome assembly GCF_022655615.1 of Tachysurus fulvidraco. NCBI lineage: Eukaryota > Metazoa > Chordata > Actinopteri > Siluriformes > Bagridae > Tachysurus > Tachysurus fulvidraco. The sequence goes on from NC_062542.1 coordinate 3,070,336, forward strand.
TTATCATATTGTTGCCAATCAACCTACCATGCATGTCTTTGGACCGGTGGAGGAAACCGGAGTACCAGGAGGAAAAACCCTAGGCACGGGGAGAACATGTAAACTACACACACACAAGGCGGAGGCGGGAAGCGAACCCCCAACCCTGGAGGTGTGAACCGCTAAGCCAAGCGGTCAACAGAGCTATGATCTTTTTAACAGAATTATTTTGCATTATATATAAACCACAACTGGTTTTCGAGTCATCAGTTTTAACTTGTCTGATATAAATACACGATTTGGTGGAAGATGAAGAAGTTCACTAAGAAAGTGATTCGTATATAGTGATGTGGCCACAGTGCCAAAAGTTTAACTAGAGAAAAAAAATTAGTGGTTTGAACGTTCATTGTGAATCAGTGCACGGCGAGAGTTAATCCTGAGTGCCAGTATTTCCCAGAACTGAATCCTCTAGTGACAAGAAAGCCTCAGAGCCTAATGGAGAGCAGCACAAGTGATTTGTTTTGCAGGTAAAAAAACTCTATTAATAGCCACTCTGTGGAATTCAACAGCGTATTTGCTCGACAGGATATGGCGGACGCCGGGTTTTAGCCCTGTTGCTTGGAGACGCCTTTTGAAAGACAAGCTTGCTTAAATAGGCAGCCTTGTTCATCAGCATCGTTTCTTCCTCCGTAGATGAAAATGGCTGGCTGTCGCTGTGCTTTTGTCCCATGGCTTATTTTACGCCCCTGGAGTTCGCAGGCATCACTTTGACGCGTCCTGATTACAGACTTTTTTGACGTGCGAATTGTTCTTCTTGCTCATAACAGTGCACATTTGTTTCACATGAGCGTAAAATATGTGCTGTCACTGGTCATAATTGTTGCATCAACATAATGAAGAGATGTAGTGAAGAGGGCACGGGAAGCTCTGAAGCCCAGGTTCTGGACTAGTGAGCTGAAGCAGGGATGGACAAATGATGAATTCATTACAAGTAAAAAAAGCCATGTTTTCGGTCGCCTGGGAAACGGGTAGTAACAGCTATCATACGCAATGTAGTAACGAATGTCAGGCTAATTTTATTAGCGTGTTAATAGAAACAAAACGAACGCTTAAAAAAATTACGAGAAACACACGATGCGTTTGATGCCTTGAGGAAAGATGTAAAATGAACCGTGTTTTACTGTGTGTTTTGCTAGCAGGAGAGTTAACTACTGATCGTGTTCATTACTGCGAAGGTTAAAAGTGAAAATCAGCATGAAACCACACCCACTTCACATCCGCAATCACTTTCTTTTGCACAATAGCTCCGCCCCCTAGCCTGAGTATCTAAAGCACTATTCGGACGGGACCTGTTCTACGTGGGGACGTGGGGGTAAAGTAATTATTACCAGAGCTTCTCGGTGATTTTAGTCCTGTCCGAATGCGCCATCTCGGTAATCATTACGGACAATGTCAGTAAAGATTACGGCGACTTTTACCTTCTGTAAAAAGGTCTGGAAAAATTACCTCAGGTAATACTAATCCCGTCCGAATAGACCCGCTGTAAATATGTACGGTAAAATTGTTTAAAAGTAGTTTTTGGCGCATTTTGCAAGCATGGAGGCGCCATGTTGTCTGTTTGCGCACGTGATAACAGGAAGCGACGTCATACGCACATGACGACAAGGAGGTTACTGTGGTGCGTAAAGCGAGTTACCCCTCCCACTTCTGCTAGTTTTACTGAGATGTCTTGTCCAGTGCGAATTGGCCAATTAATATTACAGACGTCCTGAGGTAAAATTGCATTACCCCACGTCCCCATGTAAAACTAATCCCGTCCGAATAGGGCTTAAGTGAGCTTTTCTGTAGAAGCCAAGTGAGTATCGGGGGGGGGGGGATAGAACATTTTTGACCTATCTGTGTAGGACAATCCGCAACAGGAGAAAGTATAGAAGCTCCAAGGTGAAGTACACTGTATTAATTACATTCTTACAGCCTTGTAGCTTCAGCACATAAACAGCATTAGTCACCGCATAGTTCATCGGTTGAGTTAGTTGAATATAATTGCTTTTTAAAAAGTGATATATTTTAGAGTATTTGATTTCCCATTAGTTAAATTCCACGTTAACTTCCGTTACCTAACATGGTATTTCCTTTTCCTGAAATCCTGCGGTCATGTTTTTACGGACGTGTGCTCAGTAAAAAGAACTCTCTGTCCAACACCAGCATTCCTTTGTTGTTTAAACAGTCAGAGAAGGGTTCACACACTCGGTGTAATTGCAACCAGGAAGCATGGGAGAGAACTGTGTTCATGCTTTTGGGGTTTTTTTTTAGACTTGCTTTTACCCAAAGGGAACGAATGATCCACATCCAATCCAATGCCTGATTAATAACAAATCAGCAATCCGCCAGCTATAAGTCAGTGCATGAAAGAGCAGGACAAATGCTAGACTTTTTTTTTTTTCAGAATGCCTGTGAAAGTCAAGGCAGAATTCTTTACTTATCTATTCCCATGTTATCGAGGTCTTTGCTGTGACTTTTACTTGTTATATCGTATCTATAGCGATTTATATGGCTAAACCTAATTTGAACAGCCGAGCAGTTTATGGGTCTTGCTCCAGGGTCCAGTGTGGGGAGTCTCCTTTAAAAACATCCTCATGCTAATATAAATTGGTCAGGGTTTAAGAATGCTATCAAGCACAAGATGTTAATAAAGAGACCGAAAACAATACAGTACATGTGGAGTTTTCAGGATTTAATCATTGGATTTTCATCCATTTTCTTTAAAATGTATCCATATTATTTAGCCAATTCGAACTGTCTAGCAAGTTCTCCACCATGATACAATAGCTACCAACTTTGGTGAAGCCAAATACAATGTTTTTAAACCACCACACTCGGAAGAAAAGATCTTTCGCGAGCATCACGGTGATTTCCAGAAGACAGCGAATCCCTCCAGGAAATTTGGAAGGCTGTGGCATCACCGAGTATTCAAACTAACGATCGAGAACCACTCAAGAGCCCTTCATTTATGGTAATCTTTTACCAGCCCTTCATTTATGGTAATCTTTTACCAGGCAGTAATTGAGAGTTTAATCAGATACCATATCACAGTATGGTTTGGGAATCTATCTGTGCAATCGAGATCAAAGCTGATACGAATGATACGTACTGCTTGGAAAATTATAGGAAGTGGAAGAATTGACGCCATTGCCAACTATGTACGAACATGTCACTGTAAGACACACTGAGAGGATCGTCTGTGATTTTTTCCCATGTTTTGAATATGGAGTATGAGTTGTTGCCTTCTGGCAGGAGATTCAGAGTTCCTCGCTGCAGATTAAATAGATTTAACTCTTTTATCCCTGTGTCGGTGAAGTAAAATAAAGGAAGGACATAGTTGCTATTTTATGTATTCAATATCTTGTGAACTTTATCTGTTTAATGTGTGTACTGTACGATTGCAGCATGGGTGATGGCCCAAGACAAATTTCCCTACTGGGGACAATAAATGCTTACCTTACCTTACCTTACCTTACCTTAGCTGACAGGGGAAGTTCATGGCACTACCTGGGTGCTGGATAGAAACAAGTCCTGCTGGATGGTGGGTCTAATCCACCAGATTCAGAACAGCGTATTCTCGGGTAGTACGAGAAGTAGCTGACTGACTTTGTCATCAGTCATCAGTCATGAATGTGGACTTCGGAGAAATGGCCGGTTGGACTGCAAATATTTTTTTGCAGATACAAAATGTGTCAGATTCCTAGATCAGGTCCTGGATGGCCTTTAAGGTTCTGTATTGTGATGCTGTTAGAAAAATCAAGTGAAATGAAAATGAGAGATGAAAAAGCTATTAGAGTTCATACTTTCGTGATAAATTGTGGTCTATAATGGCGGATGAGTCACTCCGAATCTTTTCTCAGATGTGAATAAAAGGTCAAGTGGCACCATGGCATTTTATGCGATGATAGATTAGATGTCTGAAAAGGGTAACATTTGGTCTGACAAATTTTTTTTTTCCAGAAAAAGGCAGATATGACTCTAATTACTGATGTATTAATGAATTCACGCATCTAACTTTTTCTCGCATGTACAAAAGGATGGAATAAGGCGAATAAATACGTGCCACACGTAGAATCTGTAACCACACAGAACTTAGTCTCAGTGGATCAAACAAAGAAAAGGCCTGATGTAACATGAGATTCCCGATCGCCGCTAGTCTCCTGACAGACGTGCGAAAGCCCCAGAACAACAGGTGGCTGATCGTCATGGAAACAGCTCCGCGATCCCAGCGCAGAGACGGATTCCATGGAAACCCTCGCGTGTCCGAAAGTTAGTGGCGTGGAGACATCATGCGTTTCTTTCATAGCTGTGATGCCTGCTTTTGTTTCATTCATCACGATACAAAATAGCATTTTAACCAGTTTTTAATGGGTTTCGCTTCCTGCTTGGATCAGTTTTCACGTTTCAGGATCCCCGACTGAGCGAGACCGCTTCGATCCGACTGGGTAATTTGTCAGTATTTCATGTTGTAACATGAAATCAGTGTTGAATGCACAATAAGTGATCAAATGAGGGTGGATGCGCAGCAAGCAGCCCATCCTTTTTATTGTCACGCAGGCTGCAAAGATGGAAAATGATCAAGTCTGTGATGATATCTGAGCTGAAATAAGGGACGTGTAAATGATACTTGTCATTAGATGCTTTACGTAAACCGTTTTTTTTGGAGAAGATTTTCTAATAAAGCATGTTGAAGTTGGAAATGAACAGTTAAAGTAAGCCCCTAGAGTGCAATGTATCGGGGTCTGTACTGTACATTTGTGCGTGTGTGTGTGTGTGTGTGTGTGTGTGTGTATATGTGTGTGGGACAGTCTTCCCAGCTGGAACCACACCAGAGCCTCTCATTTACATTCGTATTCGCATTTTATTCACTTGGCAGACACTTTCATCCAAAATGATTTACAAGTGAGGCAGAAATGAATCCAACTACAAAGCTGTTAAAGGAGCTGACAGTGATGCAGTGCTGCAAAACTCGAGCTGCACAAACTGATCAGAAACAAACAGAAGAGCAGTTCGTCAAGCCGCAAACGATAAACCGACAATTCGTTCGCATTTCGCTAAAGTCTCAGAAATCCTGTTGGTCAGAAGGTGTTTATATTAGAAAGAAAAAAAAAGTGACGTGACATACGGCTGAAGTACGGTGACCCATACTCGGAATTTGTTCTCTGCGTTTAACCCATCCAAAGTGCACACACACAGCAGTGAACACACACACACCGTGAACACACACCCAGAGCAGTGGGCAGCCATTTATGCTGTGGCAGCAGTTGGGGGTTCGGTGCCTTGCTCAAGGGCACCTCAGTCGTGGCCGGCCCGAGACTCGAACCCCTAACGTTAGGATTAGGAGTCAAACTCTATAACCATTAGGCCACGACTTCCCCCACGTTCTAATATATTACTGTTTAACCCTTTTGACACTGGAATTCTGGAAACGGACTTATGGGATGTTTTTATTCCGCAGAAACAAACAAATGGATTTCTGGCTGTGAGTCTGATTTAAAATGAGTCAGAAATCTGTTGGCTCTCAGTGTGTTAGATAACGTTAGTACATTTTGAGCTGCTAATGAACAAGCACTTGGGGCATCTCAGAGACCAGAAATGAGTTTGAATCCTTATGAAACATTACAAAGTCCTGATTGTTTACTTTCATATGAGCTTTATATTAACCACTATTGTGGAGTAAGACATAACAAGGACATTCTATACTGAACACGGACACAACCGATCAGGAGCAAACTCCATTTTTTTGGTGTGTGGGGATACAGAGGATGCATTTATTTAGCATTTATGGAAGGAGTCTCCAGTGTCAGTGTTGCTGTTTGTTATTAAATCATTATTATCATTTTTATCATTTAATATTATTATCATTATATAGGGGGACACACGGTGGCTTAGTGGTTAGCACGTTTGCCTCACACCTCCAGGGTTGGGGGTTCGATTCCCGCCTCCGCCTTGTGTGTGTGGAGTTTGCATGTTCTCCCCGTGCCTCGGGGGTTTCCTCCGGGTACTCCGGTTTCCTCCCCTGGTCCAAAGACATGCAGTTGATTGGCATCTCTGGAAAATTGTCCGTAGTGTGTGAGTGTGTGAGTGAATGAGAGTGTGTGTGCCCTGTGATCGGTTGGCACTCCGTCCAGGGTGTATCCTGCCTCGATGCCCGATGACGCCTGGGATAGGCACAGGCTCCCCGTGACCCAAGAATTTCGGTAGAAAATTAATGAATGAATCATAATATTAAAGAATATTATCATTGGTACTGGTTGCTTAGTGAACTTAGATAGATAGAGAGAGAGAGTCCAGTTGGACTTTTGTTCGTTTTGTCTTCCAGATGTTGGAGACTGCTTTCACACACATTCAAATGTGTCACGACGGATAAAGAGAAAAGGACAACGAGAGACGTCAGGGATATCTCAGCCATCATCGTTTTCTGTTTCTCTGTTTCTCACCGAGACGAAAGCAGATACTGTGATGTTAAACACGAGCCGGTAATGACAGCCAGAGCCGAAGGCAAACACCCCTGAGCGGCGACGTGAACCAAACCAGACTCAGTGAGCGCCTGCCAGGAAAATCTAATCAGAGGAAGAACCATTCAAACTCCCACTGAAAAAACAGGGGGGAAACGTTTAGCCGTGTTAGCACGCCACATCGAGCGCAGAGCCAGAACAGAGAGAGAGCTGAGAGAGAAAAAAAAAGTACCCCAGACACAGGAAGGAGGTAGAGAATTTCCTCTTGATAGCACAGTTGGGCGAACTGAGCTTTGACACTGTGGGTGCGGGGAGGAAGGAACTGTGCACAGATCTGCGTTTCCTGTTGACAGGAGCTGTCATAGTGCGCACGCTCAGCTCTTCTGACATGTGTAAGAAAAATCGGGGGCTGGTTTAATATCTCATAGCAAACCTCTCAGGAAGCTGACAGTCGTCTCGCGGTGCCATCGTTCAAGTCGACCTGAACAGTCAGTAAACAAATCTATTTACAAGATGGAGCTTGAACTGGGGAAAAGTGACAGTATGTGCCATGTGATTTACAGCCATGTGTAACGTTATTAGCAGGATTCAATCAAAACATCATCCCTGCCCTCGTGCAATCATGTGCTGCACCAGACACAGCTCCTATAATCGATCCAATCTAGATTCTGGGTATATTGAAAAGATCTGGCTGGCAATGAGACTAGCCTAGCCAAAAAAACATGTCCAGGAAATATTTCCCTTATTACGGTTATTTCCACGAGAAGCTAGCGGCAGCCCGTCGCTCGGATTCACGGTAGAATTTCTAGCGCAGTTACATGAGAACGAATCGAAAAAAATAAGTCTATATTACAATCAGGCTTTGATAAAAACCCCTGAAATCAAGATGGTACAAACGCTAGACGCAAGACGATGCAGTTGCCCTGAGCGAGTTAGCAATCTACGACTTCTAAGAGACGTCACAGACGACAGTAATATCATATTAGCATTATAGTTAAAGCTTTTAATGCAGAGTTTACTGATCAGGAGGAATTAGAGCTTGACAATGTAAATACTAAAGCACCGCTGCATTACTCTTTAGCACTCCGGTACCAGTAAAAGCCGACGAAGAAAAGTTTTTAAAAAGATTGACGAATGCTGGATGTTTATTTTTTTTTTTCATAATCGTAAAAATAGAACTGTTTTTTTTTAACATTATGCTAATCTGATACATTAGCTAATCTTTCATTTTGGCTAATCTTAAGCTTTAGGCACATGGCTTTGCTGATTGATTAGAAATGACATTTAACGGCGTTTCAGGATTCAGGGATTTGCTTAGATCTGGTGTAGATATGATTCAGTCATTTTTGAAACATTTTTTTTATCGGTAAAGTGTAAAAGAATCGGCTAATAATAGCTTTCCAGCCAGAAAAAAGGTCAAACTACACACCCCGACTGCAGGTAATGCGATGCACAGACAATATTTTCTAAAAAAAAAAAAAAAAAATGTGCTGAGGTCTGAGAACACTAGGCTGCTTCTGTTTAGTGGAATGGACTCATCAGGACAATGGCAGTCATCCATGCAGCTCAGGACGAAATGGGGAAAAGCAATGCGGCGAACCAAATGGCTGTCAGATTCTCGCCTGAATGCGTCTCATGCAGGGTCCTTTTATATCTGAGTTTTCACCGGGTGATGTAAATGCATGTGTGTGTGTGTGTGTATGCAGATGCTGTATTCCAGCATCCGTTAATCTAATCTAGTACATAAAACAACAACCTTGCATACTTTTATTTTCTGGATTGAGCCTGATCTGTTGATCAGTATTTCAAAATTGCATTCTACAAAACAAAAATAAATCAAAATGCTAATCAGGAGAAGCTTTTAAGTGGTCGCTTAGCAATGCAAAATCAAAATAAATCCGTTCTCATGTGTTTTTTTTTTGTCGCACCGTCGGTCATGTTGCCGTTTCAGACGGCGTATTACTTTCTCGCGTTATTAGGCATCTTTGCATATAAATACGCTGTCGCGCTCTCCGATCACGCCAAGATGACTTACGCGAGAGGCTGAAGGACGGCGGCGGGCGGGTTACATACTGTAAAACACACCAGCCGTGTGGAACCCTGGGGTTTTATTAGATTTATATATAGGAGCGTGATGTTGGTAATGATTAAGCGTCTGAACTGTGGTTGAGTCTGTAAGGAGTCTCCGGTCCTCCGTGTCTTTGTGCTAACCAGTTTTTCACATTTACAATGCTGTGTTATTCAACTTAAATTATTTTGGGCTCGAGCCGTGGATAAATACTAGCATTCTCTTTAAACATCGCTCGTTCTAAAAGATACGACTACAGCGATGATGTCGTTTCAACCCAGAGGTTAGATGGATCGCTCTGGTTTCTTTGACAACGAGCCAGTAATATTTTTTTTTCTTTGTCTTTTGGATTATTCCATTCATCAAGGGGGGCACGGTGGCTTAGTGGTTAGCATGTTCGCCTCACACCTCCAGGGTTGGGGGTTCGATTCCCGCCTCCGCCTTGTGTGTGTGGAGTTTGCATGTTCTCCCCGTGCCTCGGCGGTTTCCTCCGGGTACTCCGGTTTCCTCCCCCGGTCCAAAGACATGCATGGTAGGTTGATTGGCATCTCTGGAAAATTGTCCGTAGTGTGTGAGTGTGTGAGTGAATGAGAGTGTGTGTGTGCCCTGCGATGTGTTGGCACTCCGTCCAGGGTGTATCCTGCCTCGATGCCCGATGTAGTAATAGTGCAAGTCATAGAAATTTAATTGTGTGAATATTGTGAATATTGAAACTTCATATACATTGATTTCAGGATGATGGAAGCAGAAATAAAAATAAATAAATAAATAAATAAATAAATAAATAAAGGAGAAAAAAAAAGTCATTTGCGGATTTTTGAACTCGTTCCTGCGCTTTATAGAGTAGGAGCTTTGCTCTGATTGTAATTGTGATATAAAACAGTGCGTAAATCCTGAATAATATTCCATCACAGGCACAACAGGAGACTTTACATAATATGCAAAATAAGCTTAATAATAGTGCAAGTTTTTTTTTCACAGGGAATCTTGCTTACGTCCGAAAAAAAAACCACTTTAATAGTCCTGCCAGGGCCGAGGCAGGCCCTCGTGTTCCCCGTTAAATTGAGCCATACATAATCGACTCCTGCTGTTTGGGCTGAAAAGCGAGAGGAAGCCACTTTAAGACATGAAGGTCACAGAAGCAGCTCAGTTCCCTGTAGATCCTTGACTCACTCGCTGCCCCTGCCGATGTGTGTGCGAGTTTATTTTGGTTCGTGCAGGTCGAAGGTGGATTTGTACTAAAAATGATTTCTCCTGGTAGTAAACAGAACCTGAGGGCGTGTGGCGCTGTTTTTTCTGTCCTTTATCTACCTGACATTTTAAACAGACGGAAAAATCAGGAACGTGACAGACATCACAAACGGCGTGTCGGTTGATCTGTCTGCTTTATCGCATCGAGAGCTTTTTTTAACAACGTACACGTCGATTTTTCCTCCTCCGGGGGAAATTCGGCAGTTAATTTAGGCCGACGTTCGAGTGGGTGTCATGTCTGAGCATTCTATTCAATTGATAACTTTGCTCTCCTGACGGTACACTTCGACATAATTATACCATCTGGCACGCTTCACTGTCTACGAGATCTATGAACGATTTGTCTGCTCCTCCTAATCATACTCGATTGTAATGATGGCCGTAAACACAACACGCTGTACCTTCGTCCACGTCTGCTGGGAGACCGAGGCACAGATTCGACCACGGCACCATAAACTTGATTAATATGACTAAGCAATAAGCATCGCGGTCTCTCATCTCAGCAGAGGAGTGTCAGGGATCATTAGACACGCGGAGACAATCTCACACACTGGAGTTTATATTGTCGTCATACTGAAATCATACACTCACTGTTCGTTTAGGATTCAGGTTATTATCAATAGCTTTTCCGGTCCGGAGGCTTTCTTTTGAAAAAGAGCATGAACAGGGAAAAAAAACACCATTTGTAAAAAGTGAAAAATGGTTTGTTTATATAACTTTATTCATACATTCATTCATTTTCTACCGCTTATCCGAACTTCTCGGGTCACGGGGAGCCTGTGCCTATCTCAGGCGTCATCGGGCATCGAGGCAGGATACACCCTGGACGGAGTGCCAACCCATCGCAGGGCACACACACACACACACAAGGCAGAGATGCCAATCAACCTACCATGCATGGAGGAAACCCCCGAGGCACAGGGAGAACATGCAAACTCCACACACACAAGGCGGAGGCGGGAATCGAACCCCCAACCCTGGAGGTGTGAGGCGAACGTGCTAACCACTAAGCCACCGTGTGTCCCCCTATATAACTTTATGAGTTATTTAATTCTTTATTAATCTAGCCATCATTTTATTGACCGATCCATCTATTTTCTAGCCCCGCCTACTCTCTAAGATAAAAGTTGTTGTATTTTCCTTGCTCAGAGTTGCTCTGAGATTGGTCCTGTATAACACTGAAGATAAGATTCCTAGCTATAAATTTTCAAGCTAAATTAGGAGCTCTCTGAGATCATTCTGAGAATCTTTATTAATATGGGCCCTGGGGTCTATCCCAGGGGACTCAGGATACAAGGTGGGGAACACCCTGAATGGATATAAATCAATTTTAAATAAAGAAAAATCATAACTCTTCACGTAATTGATTAAAGTGGTACATGAGGAATAAATAAATCTCTTGGGGACGTGCAGTTATAGGAATTTAATCATCTCTGTGTTCAGGGCTGTTGATTATTTTCCAGCATCTTGTTTTATTGCTTACTTCATCATACATAATGCTTATTAATGAAGTGGCTGATACACTCCTGAATCCTACAACAAATGGCTTCCATTCGTATTAGGCGGCATGGTGGCTTAGTGGTTAGCACGTTCGCTCACACCTCCAGGGTCGGGGTTCGATTCCCGCCTCTGCCTTGTGTGTATGGAGTTTGCATGTTCTCCCCGTGTCTCGGGGGTTTCCTCCGGGTACTCCGGTTTCCTCCCCCGGTCCAAAGACATGCATGGTAGGTTGATTGGCATCTCTGGAAAATTGTCCGTAGTGTGTGAGTGAATGAGAGTGTGTGTGTGCCCTGTGATGGGTTGGCACTCCGTCTAGGGTGTATCCTGCCTCGATGCTCAATGACCCCCTCCCCGTGACCCGAGGTAGTTCGAATAAAGTGGTAGAAAATGAGTGAGAGAGTGAGTGAGTGAGTGATGCGTATTAACTATTCTGACGTACAACCGAGAATCCAGACTAGCATCAGAAGGGTATTATTTTCCAAGAGAAAGAGAAAGAGAGAGAGTGAGAGAGAGAGAGAGAGAGAGAGAGAGAGGGTGCACAAGAGACCTTCTAAGCCCCAGATAGAGTTCGGTGTTCATCTGAAAGCTCTATACAGGATTAATGTGATCTCTAAGCTGAATTGTTAGCACGCGCGCCTTCTCACATTGCTCGCTAAGACGTTTCATCACACCCTGCTTTCGTGAACAATAACACTGACAGTTATATTTAGCCTCCGGATTTTTCCGTCGCCGTTCTCCGCACGTTCAGCGGGGTTCGGGATTTCGTGCCGAACCGCCGCACACCTCTATAAACACCTCTCCTAGCACCTTGCGTCAACTTAACAGTAACAAATAAGCCTTATGACAGGAAGATCCAGATATAGAAAGCAAGTGTAATGAGTCAACACGCTTAGATTGCTGAAGAAAGTCTGAGAGATTTCGAAGACACTTTGTTGTTTGTGAAATCTAGGAGTTTTGGCTCATGCAAGGCGCTTGACAGTTTCATAAACAAATTTCTCACTGAGCGATTGTTTGTGTAGAGAGAACTACATGTTTGTCTACATGTCTACAGTTGGAGACATGACTCTGTATCTGATCGTGCAAATGAAAGTCTGAATGATCACCGAAGGTATTTATCCTCCATTTTCACTGATAAATTTCAAACAAATATTTTGCGATTCAAAATGGCATGACGTTCGCCTCATACCTCCAGGATCGGGGTTCGATTCCCGCCTCCGCCTTGTGTGTGCGGAGTTTGCATGTTCTCCCCGTGCCTCGGGGGTTTCCTCCGGCTACTCCGGTTTCCTCCCCCGGTCCAAAGACATGCATGGTAGGTTGATTGGCATCTCTGGAAAATTGTCTGTAGTGTGTGAGTGTGTGAGTGAATGAGAGTGTGTGTGTGCCCTGCGATGGGTTGGCACTCCGTCCAGGGTGTATCCTGCCTCGATGCCCGATGACGCCTGAGATAGGCACAGGCTCCCCGTGACCCGAGGTAGTTCGGATAAGCGGTAGAAAATGAATGAAAAATGGCATGACTGTATCACTGGGTTTAAGCCACAGACCAGTTCCTCATCCATGTAAAATCAGCTCCAGATTTACATCATTTAGCAGACACCCGTATCCAGAGTGACTTACACCTGAGCAATTGAGGGTTAAGGACCTTGCTCAGGGGCCCAGCATTGGCAGCTTGGTGGACCTGGGGTTCGAACCTATGACCTTCCGATCAGTAGCCCAACACTTTAACCACTGAGCTACCCCATCCCACATTAAAAGCAGCCATCAACAAAAAAAAGGCTATACAGTATAAAACGAACAGAACACAAAACGGCCACTCATGTATCAACGTTTTACTGAAGTTGCCTGTGAATGTTGTCGCAGGGCAAACTGGAAACAAATTTCCTGACAGATTTACTTTTACTTGTGAGTGTAAACACAATTAACCAAAAGCTCCGTTCTACAAAACTCCCTAAAAGGCAAAGACACTCACAGATCTCCAAAACGACAAACTGACGACTACACAGTGAACAAGAGCCACTTAAACAGGAATCGAATCTTTCGACAAGGAAGCTCAGCCATTGCAGCTGCGTCTTTTTATCTGCGACTTTTGTCCTAATTGAATATTTCATGTTTTCTTGATTTATTGATTGTTTTTGGTTTTAAATACATAGGCTCTTCTTTGTCTACCTGTGATTTGACGTCACTCCGCAAACCTAAAAGGAAAATCAGGCACAAGTAGGAATTTCAAGTTTAGGCAGTGTTTTTTCTTTGTTTTTTTGCCAGCTGGAGGTGGGGAATTGGAATGTGTGACCCATGCTTAGGATATACCCATGTACAGTAGCTGGAAATGTTCTACATGGAGCAGAACCCAAGATTTAACATTGGCTACAATTTTGTAAGATGTCTTGTAAGGCAGTGGTCCCCAAGCCCCGGGCTGTGGACCGGTACCGGTTCGTGGACCACATGGTACCGGGCCGCCCAAGGAACATTCAATTATTTCCATTTTACTGTGGTGTATTTCTCTCAGGTTTGTGTGACTTTCCATGGACGAGAGATTAACCGGGAGCTGAGAGACGTCACCTAAAGCTGCACCAATACCGCGCATGCGCAAAATATCATGATATCGGGCCGGGTTTAGGTGACGCCTGGAGCTGAGCAGCTGCAAGCGGCAGTGGTGTTGTAGCTTTGGTGGAGAGAGAAGGTGTGTATCGCTCTTCTCTCTGTTCACCGGTACTTTGTCATGTTTAACAGTGCTTGGTGTGTATTGTGTTTGCTCAAATTTAACCCACAAATTAGCAAAAATGAGCACGAAACAGACGTCGTTAGAAAGTTAGAAACTCTGCCGGTGTTCTGGATTAAAGTCATGGCGGAATACCGTGAGATTGCCACCACAGCACTTAAATCCCTATCGCCATTTCCGACATGCTATCTGTGTGAAGCGGGGATTTCTGCAGTGATGGCAACCAAAACAAAACAACGGAAGAAACTGGACATAAGCGACACACTTCGGGTGTCATTGTCTCCTGTTACCCCAGATGGAACCGTCTCGTTGCAAAGAAACAAGCTCAGGGTTCTCATTGATTTAGCGTTGTAGTGAGTTAAAAAGGCAAGTTTAAATACAATTAAATTAAAATTATTCATTTTAATTTAATTGTATAGCCCCCACCCCCCACCGGGCAACGGTAAAATGATCAAACATTGACCGGTCTGCGGCGAAAAAAAGGTTGGGGACCGCTATTGTAAGGTACTAAAAGTTCAGGGTCTATTCCCGTTATAATCTCTGGATCCACCATGAACCATAGTGTCAATAAATCTGGGATTGACAAATATATATGGACAGGTTAGAGGAAACTTATATATATATATATATATAAGTTCGTTTAGGATTCAGGTGCTTATATATATATATATATATAATATATATATAAAACTAGGATTACAGTTCCTAGCTCATTTCTACTCATTATATGTCCCATTTGGCCAAATAATCATCTTACTCTCATTTATTTTTGACCTGCATCAATCTGAACAATGTTTATGAAAAAATAGAGCCCTAAAAACTCCTAGACATTTTCAAGGATCCTCCTGATGGCAGGTGTACACACAGGTGGGAGTGTAAATAATGGCACTGGAGGTGAAGTGCAATAACGAGATAGAGGGAACGTGACAGATCACGGCATGACTGCGGTGTTAATCCAATCTTAACAGATATTCAAAGTGATCAGAGCTTCATCGTCTTGATAAGTGGCAGCCCTTTTACAGCAAAACAGAGTCTGAAAGAGCTAATTAAGCCGAGTAAACGGGCGCGCTGTAATTAATCTCACTCTGGTTTTATTGTTCTTCTGCTTAACCAGATCAGACACCAGCCATTTTTTTCCTCCAATGAAAACTCTCAAACCTTTCAAAAAGATTTGGCATGACCACAGGCTTTTAGTCCAACCGAGTCACACCTGATTCCACCAGTTTGTCTTAGTGTCAGTGGAATATTGGCTGTGGCAAAGAATTATGGCCCCTGTATAGAACATTACTGGTTCCCAGTTCTGGTCTCGGCTTCCTCAACATTAGATAGATAGATGATAGATAGATAGATAGATAGATAGATAGATAGATAGATAGATAGATAGATAGATAGATAGATAGATAGATAGATAGATAGATAGATAGATGTCTATTTAATGTGTACAGATAGGGTGGTACATAGTTTTCATCCTATACAGGTGTTATATGTTGCCTTGATGATCGAATACTAACTTGGAAGTTTAGTTTTTCAGAGTTTTTTCAGAACTCTGTGACATAAAGCCGGGGCTCGTAGTTTGTTTTTCTTCTTCTTCTTGTTTTTAATCCAACTGATAAATCTTCAGATTTTTGTCACATCAGTGACCGCAAACCAAAAATCTTTTTCAAGTCTGCTGTTTCTAACATGAGCACTCAAATTTTTGAAATATGAGCTTACAATTTAGGAACATTTTTTTTGCATTAGAGCAAAGAAAACACATCGATGTGCAGGATACGAGGTTCTTCCAGTACAGAGTTGGGAACCTTGTACTACCTGTTTTATTCTACACTCCACTACACTGTTATCAGAGAAACACATCAGCTATCATATTAACCATCAATTCTGGCTCATACTCAGGGTTTCAGTTCACATGCTTACAGTTCACATGCTTACAAAATATTTTGTATAGTTTGGAGAACTAAGACTAAGACCCTTTCTAAACTGAAATATATTTCTGTATTCCATGGCCGCTCACGTAAAAGGACGGAAACGTGAAGCATTTCAGTCCAGGAGCATCACAGACAATTTAAACAGCCGGTATCTGTTTACAAACCGGTTGATTCGACGTCTGTTCGTTTCGCAGCTTGATCGAAGCATGACGTTAGTTAACAAGGTTTTAGAAATCTTTAAACAGACAGTTTTTTTAACCATAATGTACGTTAACATGTTACAACCGGCTTCGTACACAGCATGATATTTGCAGAAAGATTAAAAAGGTAAATGCAACATTTCCACATCAGCGGGTCGGCCACAGCGGCGTACGATGGGATTTCCAGAGCGACGCACAGGTGTGAGTGTAGATATCGATCAATGAGCCTGACTCTATTTGCTTTCGGTCTAATTTAATTCTTTATTATTATTTTATTATTATCTTTATCTTGCATTCATTGGGAATGAAATGTAGACATTTTATAGACCTGTCTGTGCTCACTGCTTGTTCCTTGTTCCTACAGTATAAGATGGACTTACCTTCTTTTCCAACCAGGAAGTCCACGTTGCAGTACGTGTAAGCGACTCCTATCTTGGTCTCCACTTGTGGTCTCTTGAGGGTTGAGTAGATCTTCCCTGGACTGCTGTCGTCCGTCTGACGGATCTTCCTCAGCCCACAACCCATCTCTGCTGTCAGAGTGCACGTTGAACCTTAAGTGAGACAGAAACAGAAAAGTTTTTTGGAGCATGTACACAGGTGTTAAGCCAAAGTTTTTTGTTTTATCTTTTCTATTCTCAGACCTGCTGTATAAAGGAAGTGAGACCTGAACCAACTATTCTTTAGAAATCTATAAATACTTGCAGATGTGGAGATAAATATCTGAACGCTAACAAATCAACGTCATTTTCCTGCAAGTACGGCCTCCTCGCAGATGTTCAGATGTTTACTGGGGTTTTGTCACCAAGTCTATGAATACTCAGAAACCTTAAAAACCTCCTACCATTATACAAGAACAAGACAATCTATTTTTACACTTTACTGGTCAATAACTCAAACATTGAGCTTTGTGCTCGACATACATTGTCTTGCATCGTCCTCTTGGCTTCATTGTTGTACTTTAACCCTGGATTCAAACCCTGGATATTGTCTTGGATTATGTACTAAGGTCCTGGAGGCTGGATACTTCCCCCCATTGTACATCTTGTATACAGATGATAGCATACAATTGCGTGACTTAAGGTGGAAAAAAATAGTCCCCACCCTTGGACTCCATCCAAATTACAGAGTAGAACTAGCTAGCAATCTATTGAGGCATCATTTCTGTTCAATGTCTAGCTTAAATACACCTTAAACAAGCTGTCGAGTGCAGCGATAGTCAGTGCTAGCTGCTTCAAGATCGACAACCTTTCAGTGTATTGCTAGTCAGCTAGTTATATTTAGGAAAAGATTATTTAGCTGGGCAATAGTTTAAACACAGCTGGGTATTTTCTACTACAGTATCAGATGTAGTAGAGAACCAGTACCACTAATTCTATTTCTGGAAAAACTGATAGTCAGCCGGACGCTCAGATCCAGCTAGGTATTTTGTAGCTATGTCTTGCTACTTCACTAATCTTCCAGTGTAATGCTACTGTAGCTAGTTTGCTGTCTAAATAAAGAAAAGTATTTTTAGCTAGCTGGCTAATAGACGTATGTTTAGAAATCTATATCTAGTAATGCTAGATATCAATCATAGCTAGGTATTTAGGGTAATATATGTCTAATACTGTCTAATATTGTCAGCATCCCTGTGTAATGCTAGTCATCAAGTTCTGTTTTTTTTAAAGATTACAGTAGCTAGTTTGATAACAGCTTTATCATAGCTAGTTTCTAAGACATCTACACCTAGTTATACTATTGCTAGTCAGTCTGCTGTATCTAATTTAAAAAAACAACAGTTTAGCTAGCAAGCTAATAACTGCTATAATGTTGGTATTTATAAATTTTAAAACTTTCAGTATTATGCTAGTCAGCTGGATCCGTTAAGGGAAAGATTAGCAAAGCATTTAGACGACTAGGTTTAGCTACTTCAAAGACAATATTTCAGTGCAATGCTAGTCAGTTTGCTAAAACTGAGAAATAAAAACTAGCCAATGTAAAAATACATTTTTATGTTTATACAAAGTACAAAGCGATTACAGTAGCATGCTAGCTTTTTACTAGCAAGCCTGAGCAAACCGTTTCTGTCATTTTACATGAAAGTTGGTGAAACAAAGGACAGAAGTGTTAGTGATAGTGATTGATAGCACATGACTAGAAGTAGTGAGAGAAGTGACTGATAACACGCTAGTTAAAGATTTTGAGTATATGACGGAGCACACAAACACGCCGTCGATGACTTTATGTACGTACGTATGTCATCACGCTGTGTCTTTGTGCTAAAAAGTACAAAAAATTCAGTAAAAGTCCATCTAATGACTTCTGACGGTTGGTAAATAAATAATAAAAGAAGGTAAATAAGCTATCGGTTCCTCTAACGGGTGAGAAAGCCGGACCTTCACTTCTACCTCGTCACACAAATCTGTTCTGTCAGCAGCGTGACGGCTGATTAAACGGTGAGGGAGCGACGATGCCGTGTGCACTTTATTATGTTCCCTTTTAATTACGTCGCGCAGTTTTTTAGCGACCGGCTAATCCGGGAGAAGAGAAGCTGCACAAAACCAGGTGAATGGTGCGAACGTAAAGGTGAGAATCAATCACTGCAAATCAGGGACCTGCGTTGTTCTTCAGGGAATCGAGGGAACGCGAGACGAGGCCATGCGCTGAGATTAATTAGGGCCTCGGCGAGGAGCTTGACTCGTTCAACAGCTCCGCCATGAGAAATGATGCTTTCGGGAAAGCGCGGTCGAATAGATGCGTTTCATTAGGCGTCAGGATAATGATGTTTTGCGTTCAGCGATCATGTCTGAACTATGGGCCGCCACCCGAAAGAACGAAATGAGGCGCGAATCTGCACAAGTAGGACGTTAAGGAAATTTCCAGTCGTGCATCTCCCGGGTGAATAATCAAGTGTGTTTCACCCTGAAGTGTGACTTTGGTTTATTTTTATTATTCTGTTTGCTCTGTCACTTCCCTCTGAGCAAGATTTCAGTTTTTCAAGGTGGCAAGAAGCAGAGAGAGAGAGAGAGAGAGAGAGAGAGAGAGAGAGAGAGACACAGAGACATTATATACTGTATATATATAGAGAGAGAGGGTGAGCGAGTAACAAAAACAGAGGGACAGGGATGACGAGAGACAGAAAGAGAAATGACAGAGAAAATAAAAATTCTCCCTCAACATTAATAACTCTTAAATTGCCTAACTGAGGACTTGCAGCACTCAAAGCCTCCTCTGTAAAAGAAAACAGATGAAGGCTTTACAGATGGATTAAGAGAAAAAGGCGCTGAAAAACACAGGGTTCTGACACGAAGAGTGACGCCGTCCAACGCGGCTCTCTGAAGGACGTTCAACGTCGCCTGGACCTGAACAAAACCAACGGAGGGAAAGTGGAACGACGGAAAGGGGTGGGGGTGAGGGATGGATGGATGGGGTATGAGTCGGCGGGTATTTTTAGAGCTGAGGGCTGAGTGGGAGATGTTTATAATTTCAGAGTGACTACTGGATCCTCTGAAATTCTCAGCAGCACAATGCTTTATCCATCAGAGCGAAGCGAACCATGCACACAGGAGACTGACAGCGGAACAGAAGAGCGTGCACTCGGTAAAAAGTTCGCTCCCTCAGCGCCGGAAGAAGAAGAAGAAGAAAGAAGAATGCCCTTTGGATGTCAAAACGTTACCACATGCCCACGTCTGTCTTTAGTACAACACACCGCTCTGCTCTAAAGTATCTGAGCACTTAATGTTTCTTCTCCTCTCACAAAAAAAAAGATCTGGAAATCATTTGTAGCATCAACAAAAAAAAAAAAAATCAAGTTATCTGGCCGCTCTGCTCTAAACAGCTACGTCAACAGACTTCGAAGAAAGGAAATAAATCTTTACAGAGTTGGGTAAGACTGCGATATTAAACTCGCGTGAGACCCAAGAAGCTTGAAAGACGGTGTTAGGAAAAAAACCTGAGTTTAATGAGTCATCTAAACAGACAGGATTCATACTTTCCGCATGATGTCACACACGATGGTTTCTTTTATCTATCAAGAACAACTTTCCAATTCTGTTGAAACCGAAACGTTATAAAGTTTTGACCTATACTGTGATAATACGGCGGTGAGGAAAACGTTCATCAGAAATAACGGACCGTTTAAAAAGACGCCGTGTGGTCTGATCGACGACGTACGGCTCGTGTTTTTTTTTTTTTTTACTCGTTATAGTGTCTGTGATTACTTTGCTATACTAAATCTTAATTATGACTTAGTTTATGATTTAAAAAAAAAAAAAAGCGCATTTCATTCTTTTGCATGTTTTCCAAAATGAGTCTGCGTGTTTTCGGTTTCGACGCTGCCACGTTTCACTGATCCTAACGATCTGAGACGGGAAATAAAACAGGTTTAATGTTTAAAGCAGGTGTTAACATTAAGACCAGGGGTCACACTCATGGTTTCTCACAAACCTGTAAAGAGAATTAACATACACTGAAAACGCTAAGGGGGGCATGGTAACTTAGTGGTTAACACGTTCTCCTCACACCTCCAGGGTCGGGGTTCGATTCCCGTCTCCGCCTTGTGTGTGTGTGGAGTTTGCATGTTCTCCTCGTGCATCGGGGGTTTCCTCAGGGTACTCTGGTTTCCTCCCCCGGTCCAAAAACATGCAAGGTAGGTTGATTGGCATCTCTGGAAAATTGTCCGTAGTGTCTGAGTGAATGAGAGTGTGTGTGTGCCCTGTGATGGGTTGGCACTCCATCCAAGGTGACCCGAGAAAAGCAGTAGAAAATGAATGAAAACTCTAATGTGAGCATAGAGAATTTATTTCAACAACAGAGCAGCTAAGGGTCGTGCTCGAGGGCCCGGCAGTGTGTAACGCAGTGGACCTGTGGACCTGGGACTTGAACTCACAACCTTCTGATCTGTAGATCAGTAAGCAACCATTTCCCTGTTTTTTTTTTGTTTTGTTTTGGGGTTTTTTTATAGCTTTTTTTCCGGACACGTAAACATGTCTCACTTTTAGAAGGCTGTAATGAAGCATATAAAAATAAAATTTCATCAGCTCATTTGCACATATTTGTGGTGGGGGTGGGGTGGTGTAATCTATCCATCTATCTATCTATTTATTTAGACAAAACACGCAAACTATAAATGCACGTTACAATCTATTTCTGACCCGACCGAAGCGCAGAATAACTTCCGCAGCCGTCTCTGGTCAGTCGCTTCTCACTATTTTTATGTATTTATGTTGTTTCCGCTCAACTGGTGCAGAAGAACATTCTGGAAACGATGATATTTAATTCCACTGATCTCGATTAGCAGCTAGCAGATTAGACATGATACGCAGCGAAGAGTTTCATGACCGACGAGCTCGAGTGACCTTTGTTCTTTTTAAGTGACAAATAAGTCCACAGCGCAGCAGCTTCCTGTCCTGTATTTTTGTCCGTTCAGCAGTGAAGCCTCGCTCTGTGATGCCCTGTTTGGAGTTCTTACTTCCTTCCTTAGCTTCCTGCATCACCTTCCTCACCTGGGTGGGAGCATTGTGTGTGTATGTGTGTGTGTGTGTGTGTGTGTGTGTGTGTGTGTGTGTGTGTGTGTGTGTGTGTGAGATGAGAAAAACAGGACTCTCCACACATCTGATACATTCTGAACTGAAGGAAATCATGTCATGTGATCTCTACAGACTGTTAAGGGCTGTTCGATGCTTAGCCTTTGCAGGTCATGAGACGCTTTGCAAGTCAATACGAGGTCGAATGTCACATCCACGATCTCAGAAGAGCAAATTTGGAGGTAAGAGAGTAACAGGAAAAAGGAGATGCTGATTGGTGGCTCTCAAATTTGACAATTAAATGAATTTTACCCAAACATGAAACTTAGCATTTCTCCTTCTGTTTATGTTTATCATTGAACGTCTTTGTCGGTGGCTTAGTGGTTGGCACGTTAAGCCTCACACCTCCAGGGTTGGGGGTTCGATTCCCGCCTCCCCCTTGTGTGTGTGGAGTTTGCATGTTCTCCCCGTGCCTCGGGGGTTTCCTCCGGGTACTCCGGTTTCCTCCCCCGGTCCGAAGACATGCATGGTAGGTTGATCGGCATCTCTGGAAAATTGTCCGTAGTGTGTGAGTGTGTGTGTGAGTGAATGAGAGTGTGTGTGTGCCCTGTGATGGGTTGGCACTCCGTTCAGGGTGTATCCTGCCTCGATGCCCGATGACGCCTGAGATAGGCACAGGCTCCCCGTGACCCGAGGTAGTTCAGATAAAAAATAGAAAATGAATGGATGAATGAATGAATGTCTTTGTCACTCTAGGGTTGGGTTTTGTTTTGTTTCCCAGCCGTGATGTCAAATACGTTACTGTCTTTTAAACGTATGCATACTTCTCTTTACTCTTTACTTTTATCTTTTAAGGTTCTCTCGCCGTCGTCGAAAGTCACGTCACATCAGTAGTTTACCGACGAATCATTTAAACCCCCTGTAGCTAGTCCCTGGTCTGATAAGCTGCCTTTAGCTAACATCTGACTTTATAAACAGCACCAAAGGATCTGCTACAGGAAGCTGGAATGGTTTGTGGTTAGAAAATTTCTGCACCAGCCTTTTTTTTTTCAAGCATGAGTTTTAGAAATGCATGTAGCATCAGTTTGTATCAGTGTTCCTTTTTTTTTTCCCTTTTATCCATGCAATGCTTGCATGCAAATTTTCAACCCACACACTGAAATATCGGCGTGAGGATCCATTAAAAAATGTGATTTCTCTGTCAGTGTGTGTCTGATGCTGCTCTTTCGCCGGAAACACAATTGCCATTTTCTTTGGGAGAATGCAGACATTTCTGTCTTTAACCAGCATTCATAGGGACAAGAGACAAAAATCCATCTGCTCAGCATCTCCAGACCTGGCCATGACCAAGCTGGGAGCCCGGCCCCGGCCGATGGGATTGCCATGGGAACCGGCCCCTTGACAACCGTTTCATACAAGGCAGAATAAAAGACGACACTCTCTCTCTCTCTCTCTCTCTCTCTCTCTCTCTCTCTCTCTCTCTCCATATTTCTGCTTTTCTGTCTTTACCCCCCCCCCTCCTCCCTATAGTTCTTTTCTCCTTTTCTAATTTAGATTTAGCCGGACAAATCATTTCCTTCTCTCGGCTTGCACCTCCGCTGCCATATTCTGGCACTGACTGGTTTTATAGGCGCAAGGCGAAGTCTATAAAAGTGAGTAAATAACTCAATAAATAATAAAGACCACACAGAGATACACAATTTTTTTTTCCTAGGTAGCGTGTGAACGTTCCAATAATGCAGAATAATCATGGCATGATCTAAATTTGCTCCCAGTCAGTTATTTATTAGGGCGCGTGAAGGCGGAGGAAGTTCGTTTTCCTCTTTCAAACAGGATATTGACATCTCCTCCTCGAACGTTACCGGATCGATACGGACGCAATTTCCTTGACCACCCATAAACAAAGAGAGTCGATCCGTCTTTGAGAAATATCCGAGGTACTTCCTTACTTCCTTTTTTCCCGCTGAACCGTCAGTGGCACTCTAAATGGCTGCAGGCCCATGGCTTCCTGACACCTTTTTTTGCTCAGATTGCCTTTTAATATTCTGTCTCATGACAAAGTGGTGAGGTTTGTGCCCACGGCCTCCGTCACCACGTCGGGAAAGAGAGGAAGCTAATCTTCGCTTGAACCAAGAGAGCGTAATTCATTCAAAGTGGCAGGGCGTAGCGGCAAGGGGCAGAAATTGCCATTCATCTTCCGTCAAAGCGCCCGGCTAAGCCGACTCGTTTTTCTTTCTTTCTTTTTTTTTGAGAGAGGCATCTGATTTGAAGTCCGCCTCGTAAGAAGAAAGTCAACTTCATTTTCTGCCGGAGTGCGAACCTCGAGTAAGGAGGAACGCTGCGGGAGAACCGCCGCCCTAATTACATGGGCCGTGAGAGCTCCTTGCTGAGATGAGGGTGGTGAAAGAATGAAATATGGTACAGTACGTACTTGAGGAAAAGGTGTCAGTCATTTCAAAGTCACTTCCACGCGTGTGTATGCTGGGATTCGTTTCGGATGCGCCGAGCCGTCCTAATTAGCTCAATTAAGCTTAATTGGGTGCAAGAGGATTCTCTGTCCTAATCGGGTTATCAAAATATTGAAGCTTTCGTGTGATCCATTAATCACGCACCTTCACAAGCAAGGACATCTGCCAGCTCGTAGGTACTGCTGACTGGATTTAATTAACAAAATCCTCAAACTTAGAACGAACGCAGGCGCTCGTGACTCATCGATAAAAACAGAATCCGTGCTGTTAGCTAGAGACAGACAGACGGACGGGCAGACGAAAGGATCGTTAATGGGTTTTTATTGCCTTCAGGACTGTCAGAAATGTTGGTATTACCCATTATGGCAAACAGTCAAACTGGGTTACAAGCTGATTCATCAAAACTAGATATACTAGTACTTTAATCATGGGAAAATCGATGTAAGGCTCACACACCGGGCAGTGCGGGGAATCCGAGCCTCGGATCCAACACAGACTCCGACAAAGTCGTATACGAGAAACGTCTGTGCGGATTAAAGATTACGTATAAATTATTTTTATTCGAATTTCCACAGCAGCTCTGACATTTTTTATTTTGCCACCTATAGGTTGATTTGTGCTCAGTTTTTTTTTTCCAAATCAAAATCAGTAAAGGTCATTTGATTTCTTTTCAATATCCAAAGTAGGCCAAGACATTTTGATTTAAACTTTAATTCGTTCAGATGTGTTTATCGGTTCCATGGGATTGAACTGAGTAACATTTGAACCCATGATGCTAGTGTTTTGAAATTCTACATTCATACAAAACACTCATCGCATTTCTTGAAAAGTACATTTTGTGTAATTTTAGCTGCAAAAAAGCTGCATGTGAATCTGAACGCTAAAATGTTTCCATTCATTCATTCATTCATTCATTCATTCATTCATTCATTCATTCATTCATTCATTCATTCATTCATTTTCTACCGCTTTATTCGAACTTCTCGGGTCACGGGGAGCCTGTGCCTATCTCAGGCGTCATCGGGCATCGAGGCAGGATACACCCTGGACGGAGTGCCAACCCATCACAGGGCACACACACACACACACTTCGGACAATTTTCCAAAGATGCCAAATCAACCTACCATGCATGTCTTTGGACCGGGGGAGGAAACCGGAGTACCGGGAAGAAACCCCTGAGGCACGGGGAGAACATGCGAACTCCACACACACAAGGCGGAGGCGGGAATCGAACCCCCGACCCTGGAGGTGTGAGGCGAACATGCTAACCACTAAGCCACCGTGGCCCCGCAAAATGTTTCCAATATACACTTAAATACTATAAATTAAGCAAAAATACACCACATCTCTCTCTTTCTCCTTCCCTCTGATTCTCCAGCAATGCTCAAATGATCCGTCCATCTCTCAGGGTACAAGGAAGCCATGCATCAAGCCTCGTCTCTGTTCTGGCAGCTGAAAGGTGGAATGAACTTCCCCTACATGTTCGAACTGATGAGACACGAACCACCTTCAAAGGGCGTCCAGAGACCTGCCTCTTCCCGAGGAACTTAAACCAGCACTTGAAGAATTACATTTCTTGCTCTATTTCCTCCCAGCAGAGTTTTTTTGGACTGATGGGATTGTTAGTCTGTGACCCAGTGAACAAGTATGAGGATATATTCATTGATAAAGCAGTCTGTAAGTGGCTCTGGATAAGGACGTCTGCCAGGGGAATGTAGAGAACTTAGATAAAGCTACCTTTATTTTCTTGGATCGTGTAAAGCTGTAAAAATTGGGATTAGTGGTCACTGCCTCATAGCTCCAGGGTTTGAGCCTGAAATCAGTTTTCTGTATTTTATCTATATGGTATTGTAGTGTATTGTGTTTTTTTTTTTGGTTCTCTAGATTCCAACCGATGTGTTAAGCCCCTGGTGTGAAGGTGTAATGTATGTACATGATCCCCTGTGTTGCCTTGATCCCAGTGCAGATCTAACAGGATAAAATTGGCTACAGAAGATGAATGGATGGATGAATAAATGTATGAATGAATGGATGGATGGATGGATAGATTCCTCGTATGTGAAAATATACATGTCAATAAAGTCAATACATGGCAATAAAGACCTTTCTGATTCTGATTCTGAT
Organism: Tachysurus fulvidraco; assembly: GCF_022655615.1. Classification (NCBI taxonomy): domain Eukaryota; kingdom Metazoa; phylum Chordata; class Actinopteri; order Siluriformes; family Bagridae; genus Tachysurus; species Tachysurus fulvidraco. Next base: position 3,096,572 of record NC_062542.1, read on the forward strand.
GTATGAATGGATGGGTGGATGAATGTATGATTGGATGGATGGATAGACAGATGGATGGATGGATGGATGGATGGATGAATAAAGGAATGGATGGATATATGCCTGGATAGATGAATGAATGGCTGGATGAAGTAATTAATGTATGAATGATTGGATGAATGAATGAATGAATGAATGAATGAATGAATGAATGAATGGGTGAATGAATGAATGAATGAATGAATGAATGAATGAATGAATGAATGAATGGATAGATGGGTGGACGGATGAATTAATGCATGAATGGCTGGATGAATGGATGAATTAATGAAATAATAAATGGATGGATGGATATATGATTGAATGGGTGGATGGGTGAATGGATGGACGGATAGATTGATGAATGGATGGATAAATATATAAATTAGTGAATGAATGAATAGATGGATGGATGGATGGATGAATGGTTGAACAAATGCATAAACGTATAAACTGATGGATGGGCGGATGAATGAATGTATAAATAGAGGGGTGGGTGGATGGATGGATGGATGGATGTATAAATGAAGGTCTTAACATGTTGTCATATTTTTCAGCTGTTACAGAAAAAGCTTTGACGCTATTACATATTTCTGATATACATGACTATTTGTCTACCCCAGATTTTATTGTCTGTCTAGAGGATTTTAAAGACTTGACGGAGCAGCAACAAGAGCCACGCTCTCTTAGCACCATCCCAGAGTAGACTGTAAAGATCTGACAGCAGCTCTCATGACGTTCCTGCCACAACGAGCTCCTCTGTGCGTGTGTTCCTGAGACCCAGCACGACCCAGCACAGCTTGCCTCGCAGGCAGCCGCTGGAACTGATTAATGACAGTTTGCCCTCTTTTGCCCTTTTTTTTTTTTTCCTCCTTCCTTCCACTTGCCTACATTTCTCTCTCTTTCCCCCTTACTTCTATCCCTGTTTCTCTTCTTACCCTTATTCGCCCTCACTTCTTTTCTGAAATACCCTTGACCTCCATTCTCTTACTAGTAACAAGGGCAAATTCGAGACGAACGGCTTGTTAAAGGAGTGATAAAAGTCTCAGAGCGAGCTGCTGTCCTGGATCATGCTTTCCTCATGTGACTCACGGAGAACCGAATCACTGATCTGTGAGAGGATAAAGGAGGGGTGTGTGTGTGTGTGTGTGTTTGTGTGTGTGTGTTTGTGAGCGTGTGAGGCAAGTTATGAGGCTTGCGGCTTGCCGTGACCGATCATCATCACAGATATGCCCTTTATCAGCTGTCTTCTTAACCGTCTCGAAAGACGTCGAATAAAATCGGATTGAAATGATTTCGAAAGTGATGTTTTTAAAATTAAATACTTCCTTTCTGTGGTCACGCTTCTGAAAGTAAGCGTCTGTGTGCCGGTCGCCGCTCTTATAGACAAACCTGCACCTGTACACACACCTGCCTTAAGCTTGAAAAGTATTTTAGAGCCTAATCTCGATTCATTGATTCATCGAGACCTTATTCACAGCACTAACCATTTCGACTGACTCACGATCATTTTGCTGTATTAAATCTCTACGACGTTCTTTGCTAAGCGATGAGACAGCACGATGATTCGACAAATCATATATATAAACCATAGAAACTTTAACTGAGTCTGTGAGAAGTCTGAGAAACATCTGGAATATGCATGTTGAGATCATACCTGCCCGGTCGTGGATCCACAGGTGCGTGAAGTCTCAGCGATCACAGAACGTCTTCTCTGCCGAGTTCACCAACGGCATGAAGTGAGCGAAGGATGGAAAGTGTGCTCAAAAAAATCCCCAAATTCCCAGATGAAGTCCTGAAAGCTCCAGAGTCTGTGATCTGTTCTTCCCGAGCGTACTTTTTTGCACCGTGGCTCTGTTTTCTCTAAATCCCACCGCTTACGGTCCTGCGAAGAGCTAAACGGATCGCGGAGATCTCAGTTTGTGTGCCTGTGTTGAGGTCATACTCAAACTATGTCTGCGCTTGTGTTTTGCAAGCTCAGGAAAACCACATCCTCTGACATCTCTACCTCCGCACTCCTGCTGCGCTCCCTCTCTCTCTCTCAGTGTCTCTCACACACACTCACGCATGCACATGCACACAGACACACACGATCTCTCTCACACACACACACATGCTCTCATTTGCTTGCTCGCGTTTAGATTGTCTGAGATGACAGACCGCGCTGACCCAGACGCAGCTTGGTCCCTCCACCCGCTCTCTTTCCACTCTCTCTCTCTCTCTCTCTCTCTCTCTCTCACACTCTGGCCTCCTCCAGCAGCCGCTGCAGTTCCAGCCCACTGACTGAAGAATACATCTGAGGAGGAGGCACCGGGTGAGAGAGCACGAGAGAGAGAGGGAGAGAGAGAGAGAGGGAGGGAGGAGATGGAGAAGAGGGGAGATAGGGGGGAAATGACTGAGAGAGGAGGGGAGAGAAAAGAGAGGTGGGGATTTTAATGAGGAATTTTGGGAATCGCTTGAAACAAGAGTCCAAACCAAAACACAAAAAAGAGACTCCGAGTAGACGAACATGGGGCGCCTTAAGAGACAGACGTCCAGCATTCTGAGGTTGTTCACGCTTCATGCTACAGGAAGTTCTTGAGGTGAACGTCATGCATGCGAGCACGTATACCCTTAAAGAGGAAATCTGCACACTTCTCAAAGGCAGTTTCACAGAATGTCCGGGGCACTCTGTCGGGTGGGCGTGGGGTGGTCTAGAGTGGCGTGATTTACTGAAATGCATTTTTTATAAGCCCCACATGAGACCCTCTTTATCTATTATTCAGACTGATCACTGACAGAAGAAGGTCGTTACCGATGGCTAAATTGTTTGTTTGACTCGGATGTTGTGATGTCGTTGGTTTAGGCTTGAAATGACTCATCAAATGAGTCTCTGAAAGTCTCCATTCTTAACCAGTTTGTTGAATGACATTAACTAACATGGTTCCAAAACATCCTGTAGCAAGGAACCTAAATGCCGCGTGTCTACCTCCAGACACAATCTGTCCAGAGTTGAATCAAGACTGTTACAGATGGAGTATTCAGCATGACTCCTGTGATCCAGACCTCAAGCTACTGTACAGAGTTCTTTGGGTTCTCTGGTTTCTTTCCACTGCCCAAAAACATGCATGTGGTTTGGTGACTCAAGTTACTTCAAGCTATGAAAAAGAAGAAGCCTTTTATTTTTTTTATTTTTCACACATACGTTTTTCTTCACATATCCCAGGGTTGTACGAAGCTTGGGGTAGAACACAGGATCAGCTATCAACCTTGATCAAGAGCCCAACAGTGGAAGTTTGGGGCTAAGTGCTAAGGCTTGAACCAGATGAACAACTCAAAATCTTTCCTGATTGAGCCTCCACTGCCCTAATGAATGAACGTGCATGGTGCCTGTCAATGGATCCATGCAATGTATCTTCACCTCACCTCACACCTGTCGTTCCCAGGAAGTTCTCCAGGAGATAGAACATCGATGAGTGAAAAAGAGCGCTAATTTGTCGCAGTAATCATTTACTTGTAGTTTGAAATTTGCGATATCAGTCTTAAAATATCAAGGAATGTATCAACCATTGAAAAAATGCATACATCAGAGCTGAAAAGGGGCGAAGATCTTTGCACCAAAGTGTATTTGCACATCCTTATATACAGTATATTTATATACCGTGTGTAACAAAAGCAAACAAGAAAAAATCTCATTATCCCATTATCTCATCTGTCGACAGATTTTTCACAAAATCTCGTTTATTGTCATTATTTATCTCGCATCCAAAAGATCGGCAGTAAAGTAGCTTGTGCTACACGTTTAAAACGGTACCATTTCGCACAAACAAAGGATTTACAGTTTTTGTCCTTTCACCAAGAACCTGCAGTTGCTTTAATATGATTGTAGAGCCATTCCAGCGGGAAGGGATGGGAGGGGAAGAGGGGCTCAAAATTTTAGAGCAATCGCAGCTGGACACAAAAGGGATGAGAACGACTGGAGAAAGGAACTTGATTAGGAACAAGAAACAGACAGTAATTGAGGAATCGTAGCAAATGCTGAGTTAAAATAATAATAATAATTCAATGAAGAGGTCCAGTCTCCTTCCTGATAAATATACATGGCGGTGACGTGGCGGAGTTTGAGTTCCTAATAAGCAAACAATTTGATCGAAACACCTACAAACACTACGGTTACCTTCCACTGTCAATAAATGAGACAGAAATAATGCTGTGATGATTATCTGGCACTAGCACGTGTCCTTTACCGAAGCCTGAAGATAACGAGAGGATGATGATCTCCCAGAGAGTAATTACAGCTAATCATGCCACAATCCATCACCTAGCAAAGAGCACGGCTTGTTTTGCTAATTAAGAGTGGAAGCATGCTAGCATGTTATGTTAGCGTTCACCAGTCGCTCTGTTATTCGGCCGTTTTGCTAATCACACAAATGCTAATCACAGTGCTAACATAGATGGGAGAACATGTGTAAACATAGGAAGACTTGCAACTTACAGAAGAAGAAAAAAAACTAGTTTATGTACAATCATTCGAACGTATACGAGTGCTGCTGTTGAATTTAAATAACGTTCTAATACGTTATCGTTTCTATAGTAACTCATTCTCAGTGACTTGTATGGCAGATGGTCCACGTGTTCGCTATATTTGATTCGATGAAACCTGGAGACATTTCTTGAAGACTTTTGGAAGGAGTCTCCAGTGTCAGTGCTTTCCATCAGTAACATTTGCACTAAAGTGTTATCGCGCTTTACACATGGACGAGCACGCTTTTAGTTTTAGATCCTTTCAGGATGGCTTTCTTGGAGATCTCTCAGGACTGGATTATAAATAACCCCAAATCTGTATGAGAAGATGTGATACGAGGTGAATCGATGGAGGTGACTGGACACCATGTTTAACTGGGAATAAACGAATCAGGAAGGGAATGGACGGCAAAAGATTTAGACTGGTTCCTGGCGATAACTTGGTTGTCCTTATAAGTACCGGTGTCTATGGTGTATGTGCAAGAAAGGCTGGTGCCACACTGCCCCCTAGTGTTAGAAGTCTTAAACAGCAGGTGAATCGAGTTTGCTGTCATAAAATTGATTCAAGGCTGCAGACTGTTGAACTGTTTGAATAGGTATAAAACATCAAGGCTAATGTGCTTTCAGATGGAACTGGAGGATTTAGAAGAAGTACAGCACTAAAAGGATTATTTTTTTTATTATTATTTCAATTGAAGGCTGCATTCTTTTCCGAATTCACTTCAGGAAGCACTTTACTTTTGTCTGGTCAGGTTGACAGCAAATCTGAAACACGACAAAACCCTTCATGAGACACCACCACAGCATAGCCTCACATTAAACAGGACAATTTATAGTCACTAATCCACCTTCTGACATGTTTCTGGGAGACCGTAGAAGCTACAGGAAATCCATGTGGCTGTTGGAAGAACAGGCAAAGCTCCACCCAAGCTCAGGATGGAACCAATGTCAATACCTGGAGCTAGCATCTGCTGCCTTTCTAAGTTGCATACTGGGACAAAAAAAAATAGAGTTTCAGTTAACTGGATTAGTTTGAGTTAGTCCAAATTCCTCTTAGTCCAGTCTGCTTCCAGTGCCTGTTGTAGCCTTGTACGGTATTCCAGTTCTTATCTAACGGGAGTGGATCATGATGAGAAAATCGCACATCTGCTCTGGTAGCCCATCCACCGTCCTCATAGTTTGGAGCTGTTTTTCTTCTCGTTGTGGCTGTAAAGAACAATTGTATGAGTTAGCCTTCCTGTCTTCTGGTGGTGTTTCCTTCCTGTGCCTCTTACTAGATTTTTATTTTTTTAGCTTTGTTCTGTGTCTTATGTTATGCGTAAATATCCTGGCAGACTAGCGTTTGGTCCAGAAGAGTGCAGGGTGTGTGAAAAGTCAAGTAAAGCTACATATATTTAGACTTTATATTTATTGTTTACATCTTACAATATGTTCTACGTATTGTTCTTTAGACTTCTTTAGACTTAGCCATTGTGTCATGTTTTCACAGATTCTTGCTTAACATATTTGAATTCTCTCTGTCTCTGGCACAATGGCTTGATGGTTAGCCCTCCACCTCATGGGATTCCTCTGGGTGCTTCAGTTTCCTCCGCCAGTCCACGTATTGTATGTGACATGTATTGGAGAATATATGTGTAACTGTTCTGATAGACTGTCCAATTTGTACCCTGCCTTGTGCCCCCGGTCTCAAGGAATAGGCTCCAGGATACGCATGTCCTCGTAGGATAAGCGGTAAGATGGATGGATGGATGGATGGATAGATAGATAGACATTCTTACAACAATATTTCCAGACCCTGTAGGTTTGAATCAGTAAAAGTGACCTGCGATGCCACTAATCACTAAGGTAGCCATGACGATCCAAAAAAATCATATCAGCTTTCTGGGTGAAAATCTAGTAAAAAAAAAAAAAAAGAAAGACACAGTACTGTATGTCTCCACTCTTGTACTTAGGAGTTAAATGTAAAATGAACGATGGTGATGAAGCCAAAGCTTCAAGCTTAACAATATCACACAAGGTTAGAGCATGTTGCCGGGATGTATGGCTGTACTGTATGTATCAAGGACGAAGTCATTTTCTATAAGATCGCGTCATTCCAGTAGCGCATTTAAAGCGAGGATTAACCGTTGACCTTGAAAAGCAAACATAAACCTTCACCGATACCAAAAAGACAGAACATCCATTAATCTGAAGAAGAGAATAGTGGTTGCTGTCTGTGGTATTAGTGTCTGTGTACAAGCAAATGCCCTTTCTTCTCCTTTGTGACGAGTTTGATTCCTGAATTGATTTCTTTTTGACACCAAACTCGCTGTTCTAAACTGTAAAATCGCCACGGTGGCTTTTTGTCCGACGATGCACGGGGTTTAAATACAGACAGAAGGATTTTACAAATAGAAAATTAATAGTGTTAAAAGATAAAACGTTAATAGGATCAGAGGATTTGAGATCCTTTTTTTTTTTTTCCTTTTTTTTTTAAATAAATATTTGCACTACAAATAGAATGTTGACTTTGGGATCCGTCCAAAAGTCCACAAGTTTCCCGAACAGGAAAATAAAGAGAACGTATAGACAATATCAATTAACTGTACAAAAAACAAGAACATCGAGTAAGTAAGGAATAAAATAGCAGGTGATTGCATTATTTGTTTTCTCAACATCTAGACAGAGAGAGATCCAAAAATGCTTGATTTTGCTGTTACATTTCATCAAAATTTCTGTTTACATGAATTGGTGAACTCACAAGCACGTGATTCTGCATTCAAACTCCTACCAGTGAAGACACACATATATAAAGACTTACTATGATTAACTATAACTCTGAATGCAGGTGGCATGGTGGCTTAGTGGTTAGCACGTTCGCCTCACACCTCCAGGGTTGTGGGTTCGATTCCCGCCTCCGCCTTGTGTGTGTGGAGTTTGCATGTTCTCCCTGTGCCGCGGTAGAGAATTGAATGAACTCTGAATGCATGCTGTCCTGAAGACATTCCCATTACTGTTACGAACAGCCGACACTGGAGACTCCATAAATGTGAAATAAATGTCTCATTAAAGAAAATGTCACCGCTAAAATTTCTTTGACTTATTACAAGCTGACGGTTATGGAAACATTTTAAGTGGCCTTAGTTGTTAATATAGAAATGACAGAATATTAGAACAAGGGCATTTATAACAAAACCACACAGCCAGTCTCCAGTGTTGAAATGTACATTTCTTATCCCAGTGTTGCATGAGGTGACATGGCTGACTAGATATCTGAAGCAAAAAAAAGTCTGTAGAAGGTTTTAGACAAGATTGACAGAGGCAGATTGATCGAACAGCACAGCCGAGGTTCCCAGTTATTTCCACATTTCCAGTTGAGAACCACACAAGATCCATACCCCAAAATAGGACATATAATCAAACCTACTGAGCGCTCTGTCAGGAACACTATACTAATACTAGGTGAGGCCTCTCAAAACAACCTCAGTTCTTCATGGAATGGATTCCACCAGATTTCGGAAGCATTCCGTTGAGATTCTGCTCCATGTTCACGAGGTTGCTTCAATTCCTGCTGATCTTTTGGAAGACTTTCATCTTTGTCACATATAAATTACAGCACAGTAAAGTTCTTTCTTTTCAAATCCCAAATATAAACGTTGGGGTCAGAGCACATGATGAAGCTCACCTGAAGCAATGAGGATTAAAAGCCTTGCTCAAGGGTACAACAGTGGCAGCTTGGCAGTGCTGTGGCTAGAACACCGAACAACAACCTACAGCCTTAACCACTTGAGCCACCGTCACCCTTTTGAGAATCTCTACCACATCTCTAAAGCCGATCTACTGGATTCAGTATGAACTCAGTGTCATTCATAGAACCAATTTGCTTTGTGACATCATGTATGTTTTCATGGTCATGCTAGAGGCAGTCATTAGAAGATGGTAAATTGTGGCTTTAAAGGGATGCACATGGTCAAAAGCAAGACTCTGTAATAGGATGTGGTTTATGAGGGATAATTGACTGGTATTAACTGGGCATGAAAAACATCCTGCACACCATTACACTACCTCCACCAGCCTGGACTGTTCACACAAGGAAGGTTGGTCCAGGGAATCATGATGTTGAAGCCAAATTCGGACACTACCATCAAAATGCTTAAGCAGAAATTGCGATTCATCAGATACGGCTACATTTTTCAGTGGAAACTGACGTGGACTTCTGCTGCAAACCTCATGATTTGGTGTGTGTGTGTGTGTGTCTGTGTGTGTGTGTGTGTTTGTGAGAGAGAGAGAGAGAGAGAGAGAGAGAGAGACATAGAGAGATACTACATTTTCTTCTTTGTCCTCAGTCTTTTCATGAGAAACAAGCTCACATTATCTACAATTTACCTTTTTATCATCGCTTGGACCATAATCTGCTTTACATTATCCAATCTCCATTTCCTTTGGCCAATTTATTTTACAGCAGAAATGGTTCGTACATAATAGATACACTCTCTGCACTTACAGTTTTCCCTTTGTATGCCAAAAATGATTAGATGTAATTGTGATTATTTGCTTTAAAACAAGATCTTGGCAAGACCTTTAAAACAAGTACATGCTTTGTTCACCTGAAACCTTGCTTCAGATTGAGTCCAGACTGACGCAACTCGGCAGAACGTGGAACAAGGACAATAGGAGATTAGAGGAAAATGCTGAGGCAGGTTTTAAAAATGCAGTCAAAACACAAGAAAAGAGACGCAACAAACAAACAGAGACAGACTGGGAAATCATGCTACCAGAGGTAAATTTGATCCAGGTGTAAACAATGATGAGATCAGGGAGTTGGCCAAGGCGGAGATGGGGCAGGAGCTGGAGCAAGACAAAGAAAGGGTGTTACATCACCATTATCTTCACAACATCATGTGAAGGAAGATTAAGTGTTCATCATAAAGCTCGTAAACATATCATTTTCATCGAATTACGTTTGGATCTCGGTCATGCTCAATTACATCTGCAAACATCCGCACTCTCTAATGACCCTATAGTAATGTCAATATGTCCTGACTGACGTCTCAGACTGAGAACATGCATTAAAAAAAAAAAAAAAACATTCTATCTAGCATTATGGACTGTTTTTTGTTCTATTAAGTGCATCTTTAATGTAGTGTCGCACTGAGATACAGCTGTTTTTTAGTGTGATTTAGCCTTATGGGTTTTTGCTTCATACTCTAAATACTTAAAAATAAAAAATAAAAAAAAAACTTTCTGCCAAATCACCAGGGCTGATGGTTTCCTTATCGTTTCATATGTCACCACTTGTGCTCGCTTTTCATCAGATAAAATTACAAACACATGGAGCTCCCTGATTAAGTGCTAATCTTGATGGTGCCTAATTTATTTGAAAACATGCAATTACGTTACAATAAATGAATGAATTCCCTGAAAAGATGAAAAAAATAAAGTGTCTGTTCGTATGGTTTTGCACCATTTAAATTGTTCGGATCTTAGGGATTGTAGCTTCTTAAAATCTTCTACTGAACCATTTCGTATAAAGAAGTAGTAAGGTCCTGAAGTTTTTAGGAATACAGACACAAACAGGAAGTGTACTATTTGGGTTTTCAAAAGTCAGAAAAGATTACAGAGCATCCAGTTGAGACCATACGGTAGGTTCATCATGTTAATATAAATGATGTAGTTACATCCTTAGTAACAGCCTGATCAAATTTATAGTGAATTAATTAGGCCTGTGTTTTATTCTGGGAATATATGCTGGATGTAGAGGGCAGTTTAATATGGGGAATCTTACAGACTTTCTGGCAAGTATATGGGATGAGGGAGGAAACTGGAGAACCCTGAGGAAATCCATGCAAAGTGCACAGAAATTAAACACGGGCAGCAACCTGAGCTGACGATCAAACCTTCAGATGAATTTACATAAACTTGTTCTAAGCAATCTTATGTTTAACTGCTCATATTTATTTAAATTTACAAAATTATAGTCAAAGTAAAACTTTTGCTTGTAATTTTTTAAAGGGGTCTAAAATTGAGCAAACTTAAAAAGTGCTTCTGTTGTCCAAGAGTTCCGCTTCAAAATGTTTCGGCATTAAAGTTTCATTATCTCCTAAATCCCACACGTTTCTTTTCGTCTCATTGATTCGTTTAAAGCCGACTTAAAGACGTACACGACAGTAAAAATGTGACTTATCCTAACATTTGATAAGCTAGCTATCTACAATGTATTAAGTCTCATTATCTCAATGTAACTGCGATAGCACTGAGTCACATGTGTTTGCTTAGTACATTAAATAGATGTGAAAGCGCTGGCATTTTTTACACAGTTGTTTTCATGAAGGTTGAATTAAGTCCAAAGGATAATCAGGCGTTATGTCAGATCTCCTGATCCGTGGAGAGAAAAATGTATACATTGAAATGCGACACATGAATGCCAAGTCCACCTGAGTGTCAGTTGTGAGTGATGGTGGGATTAACACCAAAAGATAAACATACATTATGGCAGGTTTACTGGCCTGTGCAGAAATTGGTACAGTTTATGCACAGCATGAACACGAAGTCCATCATTAATCATCTTGAACGTTTGGGTGTAACTCGCTGGCATTCAGTCTGGTGCATTTGTTAGTTCTTTATCAACATAATCTACTGACTTTAACCGTGTTAATACATAGGGTTGGTTTCACTCCCATAAATTATTTGCTAGAATTCTTGGCTGTTGTTTGCGGACTAAGGCCACATCCCTTTGTGTTGCTCAGGGTGGGTCAAGTGAATGTCATTTATGTATGTCAAGTAAGCGTGTCTCGTGAATGACACTGGGCTTATAAAAAGCAGCACAGAGAGCACATACTGCAACACAGGCTCATCTATAATCAGCAGGTATGTATATTACTTACAACTGCATTTATACTATACAACTACTATTTATATTGTAAGGTTAATATCATTAATATGATCTGTAGTGTTATTCATTATAATTATGTCAAAATTTCAACATAGAGTTTGATTTTTAAGGTAAGGATATGATCATATCATGAGTAATAAGTGATTTCTGGTACATATACAGCATATTGAAATGTAACCTGTTTAATCATTTCCATAGGTTTTTATTTTAATTAATGCATTTTAAATTTTTACTTTGAGTCTAACTTAAAAACATGCTGAACATGTTAAAACATGCAAATTTACACTTCAAAATCTAAAACCAGTACAATATTTTTGCGAATTTATATTTTAAAATTTGCATTTCGAGTTTGACATTTTACATGTACGCTTATGTCTTTGTAGGTTTATAGAACTTAAAATGTAGAATCTCAAATGTAATATTATACTAAAAAGAACCTTTGCATCTTCACACACTTTACTACGGTATTTATTTTAATATGCAAAACTATATACCATAATTTACTTGTAGTTACTAACTTAAATGTATAAAATATAACACATATATAAAATTGACTCGTACTTTATAGCATAAAAAATAATTGTACTTACTGTATTAAATGAAGTGGCACCACAGTTGTTGTTTGAATTTCACAATTTATACAATTTGAAGGTGCAACTGATAACTTGTAATAATTTTTACTTAATTTCACTGAATTCCAATCAGTAACATTATAGTGTTAAGTTCAGAATTATGCGAATTGTATGTAAGAATGCCTATAACACTCCCTGTAAGTAAATACATTTACATATATTATATTAATATAAAATATATAGTATATACAGATAATGTACGACGTATTTCTAATCGCAGTAGTGTTATCCATAGTAGGAGTAGCATAGTTACTAGAATTTAAAGTAAGGTATAGTAATTATAGTAGTAAAACTGATTTCTAAAGAATTTACGGTTGTAACACTTCTATATTTTTACCTATGAAATTTTGGGTCAGAATATGTACAGCTGAAAAGTTTAAATGTTATTTGAATTTAGTAATGAATTGACTTAAAGTTTCATCACATTTCTGCAAGACATAATAATGTGCATGTTGATTGAATTTGTAAGTAACTTACTAAAAAGTGAAATTAGCGCAAAAATTTACCTCAGAAATCGCTACAAAGCCGTAAGATAATACTATGTTAAGTTCTTACTTATGCAAGATAATGAATATGTAACTTAATTATCCAGATTTTAGCAAGTCTGATTCTATATCTGTTTTTTTTTCCAGAATAGATATTGTGTATGTAAACACACTGTATTACATCTACACGCGACATTATAATCTATTCATTTTAAAAACGTATTGTAGTTTCCGCAAAAGTTCGAACAAGTACGATAGCTGTATTAGATATGATCAATAATTACTTTAGCTAATTTATCTATTAAAACACCATGTAAACCCCTCTACTGCTTAACTAAACTATCATAAATCTAATATTATATTGCAGTGATGTAATATGTAATACAGCAGATAAGGATTCGGTAGTAAATTTTATGACAATGTTGCGTAAATTATGCTTTTTTTTTTTAGATCTGTCATCCTCTTCTGTTATTTTTTTAATATAACTAAGACCTTTGACACAATGCTTCTCTGGAGTGTGTTTGCACTCGCTCTGCTTCATATGAGCTCCACCTGCAGTGTGGTAAGTAGCTTTGAACACAATAACACAATGAATTCTTTCAGGAGTCATTTGAAAACGACACGGTTGAGCAAAATATCGTATAGCAAGGTCTCATGGAAGATATAAGAAGAAGGATCATATACTTACTGCATTTACTGTAGGTTCTCCTTGGAAGCACATACTTACCAGTTGGGAAGTCATAATTAAGACGTCAGGTGCGTTTAAGTCACTCTGGACGGAAAGAAACTGAGGGGAACTTTCTCTTAATAACCTACAAAATATTCAGCAAAGGTGTTTGAAGTTTATTATAAAAAATGAACAAAGTGTTTGTGATTGTATTTTTAATAAATTTCAGTCAAGCAGTGTTTTAATAAAAAAGAATAGCTGAAATTAGCTTCTGAGACATCATTTCATCTCGGAAACTTGAAACTCGGAATTGCCTACTTGCAATTCCGACTTTGTTTTGGTGTTCATGTGCATTTGACACGTAAATATGATCTTTGCAACATGACTTGAAAGCACTGTTATTGTAAATGCATACTATTACACATGTTTAATGTTTTTTTTTCATGAATCTGTCCTCAGTTAGTCACACCGATGCTTTATCTGCTGCAGTTACCAAACTTTACCACTGTGAATTACTGTACTATTACATTAACCTTGTTTAATAACAGCAATTCACAGTGGTAAAGTTTGGTAAGTTCGATATCAACATTTAGTTTGAAACAATTAAATAAGAAAGGAAGGAAGCAATAAAGTATAGATAATTAACTAAACACTTACATGATAACACAACCACTAGGCTTTAAATATTAAAAAACTGCATGACGATATATTTATAGATGTTTCATATATAATAATATTCAGCAGATAATACAATTTTTTTTTCACACTCATGTCCCGTAACTCCGTATCTCATGGCCTCAAAAGTCAGGTAAGATTTAATCCTACTCCAGTTAGCCTCTTACATAACACAACCTTGCCCTGTTTTTATTTTTAGTCAATAATTAGCAGAAGTTGTCGATTTTTAAATTACTCAACGTTAGCATTGGAGGAAAGTTAACGAGTCTTCTGATGTCTTTGTGTCTGACAGATGAGATCTGTACGAACCTGACCGCAGTGCAGGAAGAAATCGTCAACATCCACAATACGTTTCGGAGAGAAGTCGTTCCGACCGCTAGCAACATGCTAAAGATGGTAAGGAGTAATCAAAATCTCTGCCCACTTTATTAGGAATTATTAATCTTTGGTAAGAATCTGTTTGCTCGTAAAAGAGCCTCGATATTTCAGGGCTCCATATTGGGAAATCATTGTCATTTTCATGGAACCAGTTTCTCTCCTGCAGAGATGGAGTGACGAAGTGGCCGCAACAGCTCAGACGTGGGCGGACACCTGCGCGATGGCTCACGGCCCGCCCAGCAGTCGCATGCTCGGATGTAGGCCGAAAGTCTTTACTCGATTTGTTTACGGATTCTAAATTTAAACCACTTAAACTGATTCAAATAAACTCCTTTTGAGTGTTCAGGTCTTTGTAATAATTTTTTACTTCACATAAGGGTTACTTAGAGGTTAATCTCAAGTGTTTTCAGGTTTCATTGAGCTCACGTTACAGCTCGAGACGTGATGAATTGGGAATATATTTCAAGTTGACACTTTCGAGTGGACCATTGGGACAAATTAGTTTAAGTTGGCCACAGAGAAGGGACACAATCAAAAAGTGATGGGAGGGAAAACTGGTTAGTGGCTAAGACCGAAAAGACTGAAACCGAGAGCACTTCACAGACGCTAACAGGATGACGTTAATTCTACCCTTAACTGCACTAACAAATTTTATCATGGTCATAATCACTGCTGGTTATGGTTATGATTGGTTTGGATAACAACTGTCTGTGAGGGCAAAAATGGCAGAATCCTTCTGACATTGTAGAAAAGAAACCAACATGAGTGTGTCATCACAGCGACACAGCATTGTTGATTATTTTCCCCATACAGCACAGCTCTGAGTGTACTAATTGATACAATTACAAATAAGCACTTTTGTTTCTTGTGTTTTTTCTGTACAGCGTATCAAATGGGGGAAAACCTGTTACAAAGCTCTAGTTTATTGTCCTGGACGGATGTCGTGACAGCATGGCATAATGAAGTGGCCAATTACAATTATCCCACAGGGTCCGCCAACGGAAAACCCATCGGTCACTACACACAGGTCAGTTAGATGTGGGTAAAAAAGAAAAAAAATTTAAATGACAGCACTTTCCCAGCAGGATTCATTTAATTCAGTAACTGACTAAATGTGGTTGAAGGAATGAAATGAAACCTTAATCTTTAAACCTTAAAATGAATCATAAACTTTAATAGGAATATTTAACATTCGGTCATTCATAAATTCTTTAATTATTTGGGAATTTCAATCTTATGTTCAGTTTAATAATGTGACATTTCTTTTTGGACCATTTTTTTCACTTATTCCTACAAGCAAGCATTTTAAAATCAACTCACATCTTTCCATTGTCGTTTCTCCTGCTTTTCCTTCAAGTGTGTGTGTGTGTGAGATCCATCATGTGGTGCAACCTCTGTTCTTATTGGTCGCTGTGAATAAGGAGGAATAGTGATGCAATGCTGTTTTTGAGAACTGGATGGATTTTAACACGATAGTTTTGTGTACCTCTGACTTTTCCAGCACTCTTATGGAGACCTCTGAAGGGTTCTGACTTACAAAACTCAGAAATAACATCCTATTAGATTCCCTGCTACTAAACAGATCATAGCACACAATAATCTGCTTTAATCACTCCATCGAGGATTTTGTGATTGCTTGCAATTTTTAAAATGGATGCAGATTTGTCCAGAGACGCGTCGCGTGACATCATCGCAACACGCATTCACCCAAATCCCTCATTCTTCACGTGCATCAATACATAAGTACCGCTCTCAAGTCATTACATGTGTGTGTCTTCACTGGTACGAGTTTAAAAGAAGAATCCTGTACTTGCGATTTCACCAGTGTAAAAAAAAAGACTCAAATTTTGAAAAAAGATTCGGCAAAATAATTTTTTGGTGCGACGATCAGAAAAATTCTGCAATTCTGTGTTCCATATTTGAAGTATTATACTCAATTATTAAACTAATAATGACAGCTGTAGTATGTTTCTGATTACAGGTGATCTGGTTCGGCTCGTATGAGGTCGGCTGCGGAGTGGCCAAGTGTGGGAGCGTATATTTCTATGACTGCCAGTATTATCGAGCGTAAGTTCCTCTTTTCCGTACAGTACACACACAGGTCGATATGATGGAGCGTTCTCACAAGGGTTTTGTACCTAATCGGCTTTGTTTGTCTTTTGCAAACAGAGGGAACTATAGAAGAGTGCCTCCGTACTCTTTGGGAGAACCCTGCTCGGCCTGTCCGGATGACTGTGATGACAAACTGTGCAGTGAGTAACCTGTCGTTATCTCCTTATATCACTGGACAAACATTACACCCAGTCAACAGAACACTTTAAAACTATACTTTGATGTAAAGACGTATATATATATATAGATTTGTTGTAGTGATATTTTTTCTTGATCTTTTATTTCTAGCCAATCCCTGCCCTTATGTCGACACCTTCGCCAATTGCCCTGCCTTGAAAACAAAGGGCCCGTGCAGTGACTACATGAAAGATTGGTGCACGGCTCAGTGCTTCTGTCCCACCGAGATCATTCCTACAAACTAGAAAAAGAAGACAGGAGCTGCAAGTGTCTAAGGCTGAACTGCAAATCTGTTTTCAACTTCCAGTCTGTCATCCCTTAGTCATTTTCTCTCAAGCAATCAAGATATTTTTATACTTATACTTATATTTGATGTAGTGAATAATGTGAATAGTACTGTGGATTATCACTTGTCACCCCAATGAGATGATCAGTAAAAACTTGTACACAAAGCATTAAAATGTGACCAAGATTTGATTTGAAATTATTTAGAAATTCAAACTTTTAAAAGTCTTCTTTGATTAATCGTTTCCAACATTAAACCTAATGCAGTTCAACAACCTACCTATTGATATTTGTGCAGTGGGAGTGATGCAGCGGGGCTTTAGTCTTTTAGTTTATCCAACTCTCTAATCTCTTGCTTAATCAGATCAGATTCCAAAGCTTCACCTTTCATCTCAATGCCACTTACGCTCGTCATCTCGGTGGAGTTTTTCCCTTCTTATTACTTTTAATAAAAACAAACAAACCTTTCAGATTTATTTCATTTATGTTTGTAAGCAGTTAGACATGCAGGAACATTGTGTTCTCAGTGGAGCTGGTTATTACTGTGTAATTGAGGTATAATAATATGTTGTAGTACCGCAGACAGACAGCAGATGTCAGTATTGCACAATAGTAGGATTCAGAAGCTCATTTAGACTAAAAATAAGTGCACTTACATGAGACTTTTATATATATCACGATTTGCACTGTTAAGGCTATTACGGGTGTTTGTTTTTCCAGTAAAGAATGTTTCTGCATTCCCTTTTTGTGTAAAAACAACCCAGTCCACCTTATGGTTCATGAACAGATTAATGAAGCTAATTAAACTATTAAAAATATATGTACATTAGACACATATGCACTATCATACTTATTCGTGGGAAGCCTGTTACGCCGTGTTAGTAATGCATGTAAACATCACAGACATTGTGAATTGGCTGGATTGAAGTATTATTCATGCTTTTTATTATATTATTATATAGAATTCAATTCAATTAAAATGTATTTGTATAGCACATTCAACAATTGACATCGTCTCAAAGCGGCTTTACAGAACATAAACATAGAACAAAAGGTTATTATAAAGAATAATAGAAAGATTAATAGAATACAAAAATACAAGATTAATATTAGATATATTTAAGGTTGTCTACAGAGTCTAAGCATTCTTTAAAAACAGAGTATTAATACAGAGACAGTTCTTGTCTAAAAAAAAAAAGACAAACAAGCAAACAAACGAACATAAAAAGACTGTACACATATATTTGCTCATATTTTCTCTAGATAGACAGAAACATGTAAACATGATTTGTGCTGCAGCGCCACCTTCTGGCCAATCAGAAAAAAGAAGGAAAAACAACAACATTCAAAAACAACAAGAAGAATGATTTGTATAAATGTGTTATTGAAGATGAATGAATTAAGTTATAGTATTAGTAAAGTATATTAACAAAAATAACTGTTCCAAGCGTTGGGCTAGAAATAAATGATAATGGGCTAGAAATAAAGAACAACACATCGTATCACTGATTACATGCAATCTTTAAAAACCCATGTGCTATATATTTTTCGCATTGCATCGTGGGATATCATGGGCACACACACACACACACACACACACACACACACACACACACACACACACACACACACACACACACACAGGAAATATCGGCTATGTTTCTGACAAAACCTCCTAAAACAGTGCACTGTACACACTTGGTTTCCAACTAACTCACAAACCCAGATAACAAACCGTCCCCCTTGTCCAATTTTGATTGGCTAACCCTGACTCAATGGAGCCTATCCGCGCTCTTAAAAGCCATAAGGAGGCGGGATCAACATCGCACACTCGCGTACTAGACAGTACGTCTAAATAGAACGCTGCTGATCGGGGCGCGTTTAAGCGGGTCGCCATGACGACGCCTGAGCTCGCGTACTAACATACTAAAGAGTAGGTAGGTTTAAAGCGGGGGCAGAATTCGGGTCCGTAGTTTTTTTTTTCAGCGGTAGAACGACATGTCAAAACTTTCTGTGTTGACAGAACGAACGTTTAAAAAAAAAAAAAAACGCTTAAACTCAAAAAGCCTGACAAGTCTGGTCCGTGTTTGATTCTCGGTCCAAAGTTGTTAGCGCGAGCGCGCGCGCGAGACCTCTTTTCTGAGTTTATTTCCTGGTGAGTTATTTTTTTTTTTTTGCTAACTGGGTGTCGTGCTAAAAAAAACATTCACGTAGCGTGTAAAAATACGAACCGGAGCGTGTTTTATATGTCGTGGTAACTCATTAAAGTCTCAAAACGCTCTTATTAGACGACTAAAGGCGTGTTTGTTGTTGTTATTGTTTTTGTTTATTAGCTAACTGGCTAATTAACGGAGGCTAAGCTTTAATTTTTTTATTTTTTTATTTTTTCTTTTTTTCTATTTTTAAAAGAATTTCAGTATCCGAATAAACAATGAATCAGACTGACAAACATAAATGATTAAAATGACCGATAATTAGGTTTGATACTAATTCGGTGAAGCAGGTAAGAGAGTTAACGAGCGTTTGTTTATCTGTCCTCGTGCGTTTCGGACACGAATCGGTGTGAAAACGGGATGTTTATGATGCGTTAATTCAGCAGATGGCAGTAGCACGGAGGTCTGTCCTCACCCTGGATGTGATGCTGAAACAATAAGGCTCGCTACCAGCACGAGCAAGCAGTGTGTGTGTGTGTGTGTGTGTGTGTGTGTGTGGAGTCCAGATGCGGCCGCACGCGCCAGAGGTCGCTCCCGTTATCGCCGTTGTAAGTGAGCGCGAGCGCCTCGAAAGCGCCTCGGTAGTGAAACTGGCTCATCTGTAAAATCAAGCACCACGGACTCGGAGACTCGTCCGCGCACAGCCGTGTGTCAGCGTCAACCAGCGCTCATGGCGGAGTTCGCGGAGAAACCAGGAAGCGCCGACGCGGGAACACAGCGCGAGCTCTCGGGCTCGGTGTCGGTATTAAACGGCGATTGTGGACTTGCACCAGATCTGTCTGGATCAACCGGAGCGGATAACGCATCAGAAAGCAAACCTGGGATACCCAGAAAGGCCAGCATCATCAAGGTGGGTACATGACGTGCCATTTTGTTTCGGTTGCTATTACTATCATCATCATAATTATCATTATCATTATCATTATCATCATCATCATCATCATTAATTACTTTTAATTGCTGTCGTTCTGAAGGGCTTCACGAAGCTACACATGAGCGTGTGAATGATTTCTATAACAGACTGTTCTCCATGTCCCAGTATACAATAAATAAAGCTCTATTAATGAAAGATGTGTAGTTAAGGATTAAGGACGGCGTGCTGTTGGAGGAAAATAATCACCGACCTTACGGTGGCCTGCCTGCTGCAAGGAGTTACGCCAGACAGGTTTATTACATATCTATAAGCGCAGTATAACTACAGTTCATCCAGACAATAAAGCGGTCTACGCTTATAGTTCCATTCTATTTGTAGGACGTTCTAGACCTTCCACAGAACAAGTTCGTGTGATCACTTAAGTCACGACGTCGTTTCTTCACCAGACTTGTTTTTTTCTCATTTTAACTTAATAAGACTAAACCCACGACAGCATGAAGCTCTCCGTCACGAAGAAGGACGCCAGAAGACACTGGAGACTCCTTCCATAAACGTCAAAATCCGTCCTCCAATACGAGTTCCTGCGAACCAGCTGCTACTTAAAAACTCAGCTTAGAAAAGCTAATGCGTTCAAATGAAAAAAAAATTGTTAAATTCCTATAAACAGTGCAGTCGCACTGAAGAAACCTGAATACGTCATTGCGATCGTGCAAGAAACACACGTCTTTTAAGAACATTTGTCCGTCCGGCGTTATGTTCTGTCTGCGTTTCGAAAGATCACGTAAATCCTGATTTATTTTTTCTTTCTTCCTATTGGTCGCTAGTGTCGCAGCAGCACTGTCGCTCTTGAGATTTAAACTTCAGCATTCAGTGACTTCACTCGTTCTAACGCTCATAAAACAAGATCGACTCTACAAAATGTGAGGTTTTGGATTTCGGACATCTCTTCTTCACCATCCTTCTTTAAAAAACGTGTATCAGTCAACCACTCATTTTAATACGGTGCTCTGTTTCACATCAGCGAACACAAAGAAACGTTTTCCCTCGTCATTATCAGTATTAATGTTTACCTAGGCGGCTCTGCATAAAATTTAGTAACGGTTCACAGCACTAAATGTCACAAGCTGCACAAATACAAGCGTACATCTGACCAGACCAGGAGAGTTTGTGCTGTATCTTTATAAGTCAGTTCACCAGGCTTAGATGTATGGTCATTAATGATGATGACGATGATGATGAGCAGGAATTGCATTATATACACGAACATGCTGACTCATTATGTCCATAGTTCACGTGTACTCTATCTCAGGCTTAACAGTTGGTGCAGTTTAACCCTTTTCTGTACAGCACACACACACACACACACACACACACACACACACACACACACACTGAACTGTTTATTTAAGGCTGTAAATCTCCCCTGAACCACTCCAGCGCTATATAGACCATCAAGGTTGTTTTTTTATTACCCCGTTAAGTGTTGCTCCCAATCCAATATCACTGACAGTGACGAACGATTAGACACAAAAAGTAATCAAGTCTGTAAAGAAAATAAGTTCTTACTTCCTAAGAAGTAAGACATGTTACTTCAGAGCCAAGCTGCATAACTAACATACATCTAAATTTACTTTTAAGTAGCAATATAAATTGTAGACAAACAGAATTTATTTACGTTTCACAATTATCTTTATGTATCGACTGCAGACTTTTTTGAATTTATATATTAAATAATATAATCGATAATATTTATGTAATGAGGTGATTGCTCGTTCGAACTAGTTCACCATTCTGTTTTTTCTAAACGATTCAGCGAGAAGGTGATGAAGCGGTAAACCTCATGGCCCTGTGGTACTACAGGGGAATGCCACTGCCTCTCTAGAGAAATCTGGCACAAGCACTTCTCGATCAGCTCACGGTTTTGAGTGACGTTCAGTACGTCCACTATGCAGACAGGAACCACACAGGTTAACACAGGCCATGAGCAGAATGTCACAAGGAAGTGGTGAAACAATGAGCACAGGAAATACAGAAACTCAGGAAAAGGACTTCATTTTTTTGTTGTTGTTGTTGTTGTCGTTTTTCTTCTTTGGTTAAATCATAAGGGAAAGTACGACTCCAAACATCACAAGGTCGAAAACGATCTTGCTTGCTGTGTGAGACGGCGTGTGGTAAAATGAGGGTTTTTTTTTCCCTCACAGTTCTCAGTCACTGCTCAGTCGACAGGATTGCGAGCCACTCAAAACACCTGAACTGTCACGTTTTCACACTTTGCTCATCAGCTAAAAGTTTCCGTCTGATACGAGTTCCATTCCTGTCACACTGTACGTCGTTGAGACACTTTCTCTGCAGTAATCGCTGAGACAGGAAACGTTGCTTTACTTCCTCATAACGACAAACACAGCAGTTTCACCTGTTCGACCTTGAAATAGTAAACTTCACCATGAGGTTTCATCACTAGTTTTTTTTTTTTTTTTTTTTTGTTAACAATTTATCAAAACACCCATAATAACCTATGGTATATAACTGTTTTACCCAACAGCACAAACAGATAAGATTATTGCAGCAGAGTGAGGAGTGATGAAAAGGATGTTACACCACGTCGAGGTCGAATTCACGCGTCTGATTGGTCAGATCGGTTTTCGTATAACAGCACCATGTCGAGGTTAATTACGTATCAATGCTCGCGGGCTAAGACGTTGTTTCCACAGCAACAGCTCGTACACTCCGTCTTCGTTATGAGAGCAGCAGATTTCTATGATTATGGGAAAGAAGAGTTCAAAGACAGAATGGAAAGGAGTCTCCATTGTAGAACTGACAATGATTTATCATGTTTTCCCACAGAAGTTGGTTGGAAAACGATTGTCATCTGTAATGTAGAATGTAGAATGAGAACATTAATTATCTTGTAAAGTTACTGGACTTTAAATCGGACCATAAAGCGTTCTGTGTGCCGCCGCGGTACAAGCAGAATAACACACTCCAGGCCGTGCTAAAGTCTGTCATCTGTTGTTCCTTACTTACAGAACACTTCCAGTCAGTTTCAGTCCTGACCACGATGTTGCATATTTGTGTCCTATCGTTTTTTTCCCCTGGGCAACTGTGGTTTATTAATTAACGTCTGCATTTGTGAGGAAGACCTGATCGCTTCTGACGATCAACAGACAGGAATAAATGCAAAAAAATGAATGTGGTTACTTCACTGCTGCAAAGTCTGACTCGCATAAACCAGGAAGAGGAAATGCTTTCGCCGTGCCCAAAACGCTGTAGTCGCACTACTCTCTGTTCTTGGTAGAGACACACAGGGTTTCCTGTGGAAAGTGTTTGTGTGAGCAACTGAAATGTCACACGAGGAGAAGGAACAGGACAGAAACACACGTTTTATTCACAGTGGGCAAAATGTCCAGATTTTCTGTTCAACATTTATTACACATTATATAGAATTATTATTTGAACAACTGTGTTTGTGTTTTTGGAAATTTGATGCCTTCCATCTTTCATGGCCTTAAAATAACCTATGAGAACAAGCACCACAACACTATTTCCTCCATGGTTAATTGAATCAGCATGTGTATTACTAACTGTAGAATAAGGAATAAGAGGCTCCTCCCACTCTGAGTAACTTAATGATTTGTGAATGTGAAAGCAATGATCGAGTAAAGCTACAGAGCCACGAGGCCGTTTTGGCTCATCTCTGCTGCTGCTGCACGTTGAATCACTGCCAGCGCACAGACAGATGTGGGGTATCATTATTACCCGTGTCATGTAAAGAAGTTGCCAGCTTGAACTGATCTTTCCTGTCAGTGAAAGGCTTCGTCTTAATGAAAGCTGCAAGGTTCAGTGGTTCTAACTCACTGACTCACTCTTGGACTTGTACTGATTCACTTGCTCACCCTCACACTCACTCACATACTGCCTTACTGATTTTCTCATTCATGCACTCATGCACTGACTCACTGACTCACTCACTCACTCACTCACTCACTCACTCACTCACTCACTCACTCACCCTTTGATTCACTCACTCACTCACCCTTTGATTCACTCACTCACTCACTCACTCACTCACTCACTCACTCACTCACTCACTCACCCTTTGATTCACTCACTCACTCACTCACTCACTCACTCTTTGATTCACTCACTCACTCACTCACTCACTCACTCACTCACTCACTCACTCACTCACTCACCCTTTGATTCACTCACTCACTCACTCACTCACTCACTCACTCACTCACCTCACTCAATCACTCACTCACTCACCTCACTCAATCACTCACTCACCTCACTCACTCACTCACTCACTCACTCACTCACTCACTCACTCACTCACTCACCCTTTGATTCACTCACTCACTCACTCACTCACTCACTCACTCACTCACTCACTCACTCACTCACTCACTCTTTGATTCACTCACTCACTCACTCACTCACTCACTCACTCACCCATTGATTCACTCACTCACTCACTCACTCACTCACTCACTCACTCACTCACTCACTCACTCTTTGATTCACTCACTCACTCACTCACTCACTCACTCACTCACTCACCCTTTGATTCACTCACTCACTCACTCACTCACTCACTCACTCACCTCACTCAATCACTCACTCACCTCACTCACTCACCCACTCACCCACTCACTCACTCACTCACTCACTCACCCTTTGATTCACTCACTCACTCACTCACTCACTCACTCACTCACTCACTCACTCACTCACTCACTCACTCTTTGATTCACTCACTCACTCACTCACTCACTCACTCACTCACCCTTTGATTCACTCACTCACTCACTCACTCACTCACCCTTTGATTCACTCACTCACTCACTCACCTCACTCAATCACTCACTCACTCACTCACCTCACTCACTCACTCACTCACTCACTCACTCACTCACTCACTCACTCACTCACTCACTCACTCACCGTTTGATTCACTCACTCACTCACTCACTCACTCACTCACTCACTCACCCTTTGATTCACTCACTCACTCACTCACTCACTCACTCACTCACTCACCCTTTGATTCACTCACTTACTCACGCACTCATTCACTCACTCACTCACTCACTCACTCACCCTTTGATTCACTCACTCAACCACTCTTTGACTCACTCACTCTATGATTCACTCACTCACTCACTCACTCACTCACTCACTCACTCACTCACTCACTCACTCACTCACTCACTCACTCACTCACTCACTCACTCACTCACTCACTCCTTGACTCACTCACTCACTCACTCACTCTTTGATTCACTCACTCACTCACCCACTCTTTGACTCACTCACTCACTCACTCACTCACTCACTCTCTCACGCACTCTTTGACTCACTCACTCACTCACTCACTCACTCACTCACTCACTCACTCACCCACTCT